>NC_000073.6:110331374-110631374 GCF_000001635.26 Mus musculus | reverse complement strand
CTTTCATGCGTGCCCTGTGCCTCTTCAGTGCCTGGCAAAGTTCCATGCGAATACTTAGCAAGAAGTCCTTGTGGCCAGGATGGTCTGTGCTGCATTTATGATCTACTGGGGCTGGGTGCTCCAGGAAATTGTTAAGATCAAATAGGACACGGAACTGGATGGGACTGATGCTTCCTACAGCCAGAGGCGAGTCTATGTGCTATAGGCTGCTTTCTTCTGAAGCAGGAGCTGCTTCTATCAGGTTGTGTGTAGACTCAGACAAAGGACCAGCGCATTTCATTGTGTATATAGGCTTCTGTAAGGAAGAAAACATCTAGTCCCACGGTCCGGGTTCTGAAATGCCCTTCCCAAACCAAACTGCTTCCAGAAACCCTGAACTAGCTGGAGGTACAGGCAATTCAGCATCTCCAAACGGCTAGCAAAACTTTCAGGAAAGCACAATAATTGGTCTTCAGGGATTGGCTGAGTGAGCCAATTGGCCAGGCCTCCTAGCTAGACAGGTACATGGCGTCACCTTAGCCTCCTAATCTTATAGTCCCTGTGCCCTGGGCCTTCAAGCTTAGAGGCTAGCATTCCTCACTGGATACAGAGGTGACTGAAAGCACGGAGGAAGGAAAGAGGGAGAGAAGGCTAGATAGAAGTGAAGGCAGCATGAAAAAAGGCTTGGGAAAGAGGAAGGAAGAGGAGAACTGGAAGGGGAGACGAACAATGAAGGTCTCAGGCCCTCGGAGGCGCACGGTTCCGGCTGCACGTCCATCCGCCCGCCTCCGGCCAGCAGCTGCTCGCCGCGCAGCGTGTGGGCGCTGAGTCACTGCCCCTGCACAGCAAGCCCGCGTGCAGGTCGGGGAAGGGGGGAGAAGACGAAGGGAGGGGAGCCCAGTTGGCATCTGCAAACTGCTTTTTCCCCCCCTTTCTTTCCTCTTTCATTAAGACTATGTGCTGACTCCCACGTAGAAGAACTTATTAAACCGCACGTACTACTCTACCGCTCTTTGGGGGAGCACGCATGGTGGCCAGCAGGGGGCGCTACAGCCCCGCTTATGGACGTCAGGGCCCAGTGAAGACTTGGGCTGCTAGCTGAGGGTTTCCCAGAGCTGCTGTGCGAACGTTTTGCGGGTCCCCCACCCCCGGTAGCTTTTAACACCCACAGTTGGAGCATAAACTCTACTTAGAAAGCCTTGGATATCAGTTTAAGTCTCCAAAGAGCGCCTTAGCTCAGGTCCAGTGAGCAACCCTATAAAATTGGGAGTATATTGCGCAACTTAAGGAGCCCAGGCTCGCCTATTAGGGCTCACCCTACCCTACCCGGTCTGGTTGCCATGCAAGGAGGTGAACTCGGGTATCTCAGAGAACTCTTGACTCCCTCCCAGGACACGCGCTTTGTGCATCCACATGGACACCAGAGCTCACAACAGGTAAGCCTTGCTTAGAGAGGTTGCTTTGCACCCACAATGCAGTTCAATCTTCCCAAAACAAGAAGCAGAATCTCAGCACTTCCAGGCCGACCCAAACCCAGACCACCATCCTTCCCCAAATGCATGAACCGAGAATGAATCAGCATTGAGACAGTTTATTGGTTTGCTTTTTCCCAGATCACATATTTTATGTAAATAGATTATAGGAAACACAATGTTTTTTCTTCATCCACAGGCGATAATCAGGCGCTCTCCACCTTACACACACACACACACACACACACACACACACACACACACGGAACCAAACAACCTTACACCTTGCTGAGACATTCACGTCTTAAAATAGGGGAAGGTGACAATATAATCACTTTAAAATGCCCTTAATACAATATATAACGTACAAAAATATCTCTATATATTTGAAGTTACAAAAAAAAAAACCTTGACAGCAACAAACTTAAATACTATAGTTACCTTTGGCTGGACAACAAGCATTGCACGTTCCTCGCTAGGTTTTGGAAAGTTCAAGTAGTAATGAGGCTTATGCCCCGTGAGAAACCAGTTTATGAGCGGGCAAGGCAGTGGCTCAGACCCCTGCCCGGAGAGTATCAGCCTGTAAGTCTCGGTTTCTGGCATGAGCCTGGCTTGGTCTTGGGTTCCTCTGCCTCCCCTAGGGGCAGCCAGGCAGATCTCTGCAGGATTGTCTCAGTCCGCCCCGGTGCGAAGTTCTCTGATTCCGCAGGCGCCAACGGGATACTCGCCCGACTGTTCAATGCTGTCACCCGCACCTATATCCTAAAGAGTCTGGAGATGTGCGCCCAGGGGCCTGGGGCTGTGTGTGTCTGCTCCTGGGAGGACTCCACAGTCCGGGACCGGAGGACCTCCAGCAGGGAACGCCGGCGCCGGCGGCCATAGCCTTGAGGGCTGATCTTGTTTCTGGGAGCCATGCCGTCCTTGTCTTTGTCTGTTAGCTGGTAGATCTGGTGGGCCAATTTCTGAAATGTGCAGGTCCCGAAGCGGCATCCATTGCTGCGGGAACCCTGGTTCATGCTCTGGCGGTAGCGTTTGACACGAATGTGGGCTTCGCTCTGATTGCTGTGAAGAAGGAAGGACACCTCATCAACCGGGGCTTTGGTCCCAACCACCTGGGACCGGAGCCATGCAGTACCCGAGGGACCTGGAACCCGTTCCCTCCGCCGGAGCCTCAGCTGCAGTGCAGCCAGGACAATCCCCAGGGTCAGAGTAGTGGAGAGGGCACATCCTCTGCAGAGAGCATAGTTACCTGGCTTGTAGGGGGCCAGTTGTGTTCTGCTCGTCCAGGAATGGATCAAGAGTCTGGGTAGGAACTGTCGTCTCATCAGCGAGTCCCGTAGGGTAGCTGCTGGATGCTTGTAGTTCCCTCTTCCCACGACTTAGCGCCCACTTATTCCACCTAGAAAACACAAGCAGATGCGTTTGGCCTAAGTTCAAGTGATGTCCCAGCCAGCTCCACTCCCTTTGTAACACCTCCAGACCATCTCTCAGTTTTCTCTCATTGCCAGGTATTCAAAGTGAAGAAAGAAAGCACGGCCCAAACTCACTTCTTTCGGAACTGCGAAGGAGTATCTGGCCCTGCAGTGTCCGCGCCTAGGAAAGCGAGTGAACCCAATAACATCAGGGTGATGGAAACCAGCTTCATTCTGTGGCGATGCTCTGATACCCTGGAAAGGAACAAGACACCGAGTGTGAGCAACCGGGCCAGCAGCACGATCCCGTCAGCACGCGAAGGGTGGCGGCAGGACGGGGAGCCGCTTGGCAGCGCTCTTCCTGGCTCAGCTGCTTATCTCCCCCACTGGCGCAGAGAAACACCGGAGATTTTTGCGCTGGCCGGGTGGGTGACAAGCAAGGCAAAGGAAGCCATTGAGAAGTGCCAGGCTTCCAGAGGTTTCCAACTAAAGTCCCAGGATCTCAGCCCAAGGAGGAGGGGGGATCTCAAGAGAGCTCCAGCTGTGCGCATGAGCTAGACCTGGGCAATGAGGTGTTCTCTACATTGGATACCCTAAAGTGGGTTGTTCCCCCTTGTCCAGCTCTGCAAGTTTTGGGGCTTTGGCAAAGCCGTCCCCCTCCCTAACATGCTGGAGGCCAGCGGTTCCTACCTGATAAAGGGGTGCGTTGTCAAGCACTTGAAGCAGAAAGAAGTCCTTCTGACAGTAGCAAAACCCCAAAGTCCAAGATTGACTGCGATGAGAAGCCGAGAAACCAGGAGCGGGAGCGGTAACGCTGGAGTTGCTCTGTCTAGTGTCACCAAGAAACCACTGACTAGTGAGCACCAGCTCCAGCGTCTTATAAGCGCTCAGGGGCGGACGGTGGGCGTGGTCAGATTTGCCCTGGAGTCCTCCCTCTCCAGCGTGCTTGCTTCTAAAACCAGACCTGCCCTGCAGCTTGCCTGTGGGTATGGGGGGTAGGGGTAAGAGGTCCCCTGTGGCTAGACATCTCAGAGATCCGCTCTGAGAGATTAGACTGGAGCAGGACTTCCCTTGCCCTAATTTCCCAGCATAGAGTTCAAACAGTGAGAAGGGAAGGGGAACCAGAACAACTCGGGTGGGGTGAATCCTTTGCCCATAATGTGTACAACCCAGAGTGCTGATCTGAGCTTCCTGGACAGTGCTGCAAGAACCGGGAGACGGGTGGGACACATGGATAACCAAAACCCCGGACTTGGGGAGCTGTGACCTCAAATGGACCGCGCCCCCTGCCGGCTTAGCACCTGACTGAGCCTCGACCCCCATCTGTGCCCGCAGGGTACACCTGGAAGGGAGAGGCTCAGTCTCCAGTGACTGGGACTGAGGGGTTTCTCGATAGACTAGCCAGTACGGATTTCGTAATAAGGGCAGAACTGGGAACAGCTGAATTGGAAATTGGGGTTTGGAGAGGGTAGTTATCTGAAAATTCAGAACTCACATTCCTATTTGGAAATACAGGAATAGCCAAAATTAGGAAGAGAGATAGTTTTGTTTTCTTCCTTGTGATACTATTATCCCTTATAAGGCTATGACCTGCGAGTTGACCTGACTGCCTTCATTCATCCATCATAAACGTGAGGATTGACTGACTGGGAGCACACTAATGCCTCACATATGTTAATCACTTTACAGTTGACAAATCCCAGCCAGATCCCAATCGCTTTTGATCTCTACACTCCCGAGCTGGTGTTCTCTTGAATTAAAGTGAAGTGCCGAAAGGGTAAGTCTATTGCCCAGTCACACTAAAGGTGGGAAGCTGTAGAGTCTGGACTCAAAAGACTGGGGCACAGCGGCTCGGTTTTCTGGCTGGGGTCACCATTCTCATCAGGTGGGGGGAGAATGCCGGCCCCCGCCTAGCCCAGAGATATGTGCTAATTCACGATGAATCAGTTCGAACACGTTTGCCACGGGCTGGTGCTCTTCACAGATCCGTGAGTTCACTTTCTTCCCTTCTAGGGCCAAACTGGGCGACAGGCGTAGCTCCGCATGCAGGTCTCCCGGAAGGTCCCGAAGCTAAAGACATGACCTACGACAGCTCCTAGCCCCCAGCCCTGGTGATGTGGACACAGACAACTCATGTCCTCTTCCTGGCGACCCCGGCAGATCTCCCAGTGTCCTACCTTATCTGCCTCTAAGTGTTAGACCAAGAGCAAAACCGACTAGGCATTCCTGTCCCGCGGACCTTGCTCACAGCGCAGACTATGCTAAGCACTGCTGGTTCAGCCCGTTTGTCACCCTCCAGACAACCATGGACATTGCACCTGGGGGAGAAATGGCCGCGCCGAGATTACTTATCCTCCTAAAACTGCAAAACGGAGTTCCCCCTTGGGCAGGGGACAGATTCCCAGGTTCTGCTTCTGGTAGGGGCTTGGGACACGGATGTTGAAAGGGCTGCAGCTAGGCGAACTGGCCCGCCTTAGGGCCTTCTGGGCCGTGGGACAGTCACCGCAGCAGCCCTGGCCAGTGGCTAGCCTGTCTGCACCAAGCAGCACATGTAGCACAGAACCCTAGAACTTGACCCTAGAACTTTTTCTCGCTTCTGTCCCGTTCTGTACCCTTCCTTTCATTTCATCCCCGGATTGTCTGTTGATACCGCGCAGCTGTCAGTCTCTTTGAAGATGCAACATACCTGTTGCCAACTTGTGGCCGGGGTCACATCAGGTTTTACTTTCATTTCCCTGGCCCAGTCTGTCCAAGTCAAGGGCAGCCCAGCATTGGCCTGCAGACAGGGCAAGTCTCCTGAGCTGGACTCCTTGGCTCTAGTCTCTACCAGCCTTGGGGGTGGGGAGGTCTGTCTGAAGAAAATCCTGCCGCCTGGGCTGGACCTCGTTGCCTCCTCGCTTCCTCTTTGAGGAAACTCAGTGACCTGAGGTTAGCTCTGGCTTGGGACACGATCGCCAAATATGTTCTTAGCCGACACTTTATTATTATTATTATTATTATTATTATTATTAGGATAGGGTCCCCTGTAGCCAGGCTGGCCTAAAACTAACTGGCTAGAAGATGACCTTGAACTTTTGATCTTTCTGTTCCACCTCTAATCAACTGAGCTATACCCCAAACCCCTCAAAATTCTTTTTAAGCCATAGGTGGCTTCAACAAGGAAGCAAACAGAACCCAAAGGCGGAAGGAGGGACTCCCTGGCTTTGGCTCTACCGAGCTCCTGTGTGTGCGCGCGCCAGTATAGGGCGCTGTGCCAAGAATCCCCACCTGAGCGCCTTGGCATGCGCCTTATCAGACTGGGTGCTCTTTGCCGTGGTGGCACTTAAGAGATTGTTGCCTGAGAACCAAGCCAATTCTTTTTTTAGGTGAGCTCTCAGACTGGCAACTCGGAGAACTTTGTTAGAAAAATCTTAGAAAGCGTGTATATGATTGTGGTTTGCGTGGGTGGGGAACCTCTGCCAATGTGCTCCCCAAAGTGCTAAAGGGCGTAAGCAAGAAATAGATGAGGAATTCACCATGTCTGGGTATGTACTTCACCCTTCCTGTGAAAATGAGTGGCCTTGCTTAATCACCAGGGCAGGAGGAAAGGAGATCACTAGAACAAATTTTGGGTTCAAGGTCTAGAAACAAGGCATCAGGGGTTCTTTCCACGATGCTTTTACGCCCATTCAAGTTCAGTGACTGTAAATTCACATTGAGCAAGAAAGGAAGGGAGGCAGATGGAGGGAGGGAGCTGGGTGGGAGAGGAAATAGAGAGGGAATGGGGGGGGGGGAATTCAGGATCAAGTGTGGGGAGGGGCAGGGGGATGGCCAGAAGGCCATGAGAATGAATGGAAGTCTGCAGCTGACAGGGGTGGGGAGTGGAGGACATCTCCAGGAAGAGACAGAGACCTGGGAGAAGGGAGATACCCAAGAATCAATGTGGGTGACCTTAGCTGTGACTTACAGCATTGGGGACATGGAACCTGAAGAGGGAGGCCACCTCCTGTGGCCAGGTAGGAACCCCAATGGAGGGATAGGGACAGCATTCCACCACAAAACTTTTGACCCCAAATTTATCCCGTCTAAAAGGACAGGGGATGGAGCAGAGACTGAGAGATGGCCAACTAATAACTGGCCATCTTGAGACCCATCCTGTGGACAAGCACCAATCCCTGGCACTAATAATACTACCCTGTTACACTTGCAGACAGGAGTCTAGCACGGCTGTCCTCTGAGAAGCTCCACCCAGCTGCTGACTCAGACAGTTGCAGACACCCACAGCCAAACAGTGGATGGAGCTTGGAGACTCTTATGGAAGAATAGGAGGAAGGATTGTGGCCTCTAAGGGGATAGGAACTCCACAGAAAGACCAACAGAATCATCTAACCTGAAAACCCTTGGGGCTCTCAGAGTCTGAACCACCAACAAAAGAGCATACATGGACTGGATCCAGGTCTCCCTTCACATATGTAACAGATGGGCAGCTTGGCCTTCATGTGGATCCCAAACAACTGGAGCGGGGACCATCCCAAAAGCTGTTGCCTGTATGTGGGATATGTTCTACTAGCTGGACTGCCTTGTCTGGCCTCAGTAGGAGATGATGTATCTAGCCTCACAAAGACTTGATATGCCTGGGTGGGGTGATACCCAGAGGGGTCCCTACCCACTCAGAGGAGAAGGGGAGGAAGGTGGGGGAAGGATTATAGGAGGGGATGACCTGGAGGGGGGGAGCAGTGAGCAGACCATAAAGTGGATAAGTAAAAAAAAAAAGTAATAATAAATAAAATTTAAGAATTGTTGGGATAAAAAAAGGAAGGAAGGAAGGAAGGAAGAAAGATGTTTGAAAGATGTTTAAAACCTTTCTGGCAAGAAAACAGAAAGGAAATAATCCCGGTTAATGAAGAGTCACTCTGTGTGTGTGTGTGTGTGTGTGTGTGTGTGTGTGTATACATCCTGTCCTCATATATATAATCATATATATACTATATATATATTTCAAAAGCTGAATAATGGCACTTCAATGTCTTCCTCACATTCCAACTGAATTATTTTTAGGCCCTAAATCTGAACTTAATTCTTTGCAATATTTGGAGGTTTTGTTTTGAACTGTGGTTTTATTTTTTTAATTACAGTATATACACAGTCCCTAACACTAGGGTCATTATACTCAGGTCTTTAGAAAAGTAATGAGAAACAATAAATAATACTAATGACGTTAGTGAGTAACACAAGAGCAACTGAGTGCACTGCACAGTGTTCTCAGATGCCTCTTTTCAGACAGGAAATTTTATGATGCACTTTTATTCATGAGGCACAAAATGCCTGTTGCGCTTAGGGCTTGTTTACAACATTCTCTTGAAAACAAGGTTCAAGATGCATCCTGAAGTCATAATACCAAGTGGTTTACAAAGAGGACACAATCAGCTTTGCAGACTTGGTCTCCTAGGAATAAGTAAGGCAGGATGCAAAGCCCAGGGCATTTTCCAGGGATCTGACTTCTCATAGGACCTAATGAAAATATAGATTCTTTCCAGAAAATGAATGTGCACATAAAACCAACTAAGTATAAAGTGGGTAAACAATGAATATCAGAAGATGGACCAGGTTAAAAACTAACACCACATAATAACACTCTATCTGTAATTTCTATCTTATTTGGAGTGGCAGAAACAGGAAGCTTATTATCCCCTGTCTTTAAGGCAGAACATAAAGAAAAGTAATGCGTTTGCTTCTCTTCCTCCCCCCCCCCCCCCGTCCTCCTCTTCTCCATGCATGTGAAGCAAATGTTCTACCACCAATCTGTATTCCTAACTTCTGTATAAAACAGGCAAATAGAGATAGCCTTTGCACATGATAGGGCCAGACGCTAAACATCACTAAACTTTAAAGAAAGTAACTTGTTATGGGATAATTGCAAGAGAACACAGACAAGGCAACAGGCATAGAGAAGGCTATCCTACTAACACAGGCTAGAGAAGGCTAGCCTACTAACCTCAGGAACAGAACGAGATAAACAGACTCCAGGAGAAATTTATTACAGATGGGACAATGATTGGGATTTGCAAATAAAATGCCACCACCTCCTATCCTCTAGGTGGGAATTCTATATTACTATCAGATTATGAAGACATTGTTAAAGGCATACAATGCTTAAAAGGCTATTTGCCCTTTTCTAGATGGGAACTGTTTGTGAATTAGGTACCCAATACTGTGCTGAGTCTTGAACACAAAGTAGCAATACATGCAAGCAATTCTTCCTCTCTCTAAGCTTACAGTCTTTCGGGTAATCCACCATAAACAAACTTATAGACCATGCATAAAAATGAATACATCACTATAAATCCCACTAAGTCATCTAAAGAAAAGCAGGAGGGATCTAACCCCCCAGATGGAAGAAAGTACACATAAGCAATAGCCCAGATGTGAGAACATTTCAGTTCAGTAGAGAAAGTGAAAGGAGGTGAATTGTCTGGATTATACTAGGGAAGAAGAGAGAATAAAAAGAGATTAAGCAGAGGGGCTGAAGAGATGGCTCAGTTCATGCCTTTTAGAGAGGACCTGGGGTCAGTTCCTAGCTTGTCCATGGTGGCTGACAATCTTCTGAGCTTCTGTTCCAGGTCATCTGTCTCTTATGACATCCTGGGGTATAAGGCACACATTTGGTACTCTTATATACACTCAAGTAAAACACTCATATCATTCATATACACAAAGACAGAAATAAATAAACCTTTTCTTAAAACAGAGGTCATAAAGGAAGTGTGGCAACACATGCCTGTAGATGGAACATTTGGAAGGTCAAGGATTCAACAAGATGAAACTGAAACTCTGTCTCAAAACCCACCATCCCCCTACAAGAATCCGAGTACCTGGGGGCTGGTGAGATGGCTCAGTGGTTAAGAATGCTGACTACTCTTCCAAAGGTCCTGAGTTCAAATCCCAGCAACCACATGGTGGCTCACAACCATCTGTAACAAAATCTGACTCCCTCTTCTGGAGTGTCTGAAGACAGCTAAAGTGTAATTATAAATAAATAAATAAATAAATAAGTAAGTAAATAAATAAATCTTTAAAAAGAAAAAAAAAAGAATCCGAGTACCTGGGATGCATTGGGACTCTGAGAGCTATGGACGAGTGTAGTTATAGAATGAAAATGACGCCCATAGGCTCATATGTTTGTAAACTGGGTCCCTAGTTGGTGGGACTGTTTTGGAAAAATTAGGAGGTGTGGCCTTGTGGAAGAAGATGTGTGTGTCACTATGGGTGGGCTTTGAGGTTTTAAAAGTCCACACCATTCCCAGTTAGCTTTTTGCCTCCTGCTTGTAGATCAGAATGTAAGCTCTCAGCTAGTGCTGTAGTACTGTGCCTGCCCGCCTGCCTGCCTGCTGTCATGGCCCCTGCCATCGTGGTCATGGGCTTTCCTTCTGAAACTCCAGCTACCCAAGCAACTGTGCCTTCTATACGTTGCCTTGGTCATGATATCTTAGCACAGTGATGGAAAGGTAACTAAGACAGAGAGTTTGAAAACAGGGGAGAAATGATTTGATAGTTATCCCAAATATCCCTTTGTCCTGAAAAACCAATAATAAGATTTCAGAAATTAAAAAAAATTCATTTTACAAACAAAAATTTAAAAGATAGTTTTGAATGTTGGGCATGATCGTATGTATACTCCTGTAATTCTGACACTCGGGAGATTGAGGCAGGAGGATTGTGAGCTTGGGCTAAACAGTAAGATCATCTCAACAATAATGACAATCACCACCAAAGGTTATTTGATGGCTGCAGCTCAGTGGTACAGCATGCACTGAAATGCACAAGGCTCTGGGTCCTATCATCAGCTCCAAAATACCAACCACAAAGGTAGAATATCATCTTGATGGTGAATATGGTGGATGGGCTAGAGAACGGGAAGGGAAGAGGATGGTAGCCCCCGGGATAGATTAGTGTGCACCTGCCCTCCTCACCGTCCACGCCCCCACCCTCCTCCAGTGTGCGCGCACACTGCACCAACACAGCCAGCTTTGTGGAAACGCACCCTGCCCAGGTTCATGGGACTGCACTCAGAAGAGCCTGCCCTTCTTTTAATTTCCCCCTGAAGCTCTTTTCAGAGTCTTAACTTTTGAAAGTCCTTCACTTTCGTTTTGCATTGGACTCTGAGAAATTATGTAGCCAAGGCTTGTTTAGCAAACATGCAATCTAAGTAAAAGCAGCCTGTAAAAGCTCACAGTACCTATTTATACTGCAGCCACTGCAGTCACGGGTACTCCAAATGAAGGTCAAGATTCAATGGGCTAGGACACACTCCCGTCAGCCATCTCTGAACTTCTCTTCCCTGCCCCCCAAACATAGTTCAAAGTGAAAACAGTGGACTTAGTACACAAATTTAATTTTAAGACAGGGTCAATAGCCTGCTTTTACCTTTAGGTTTTATATATAGGGGCTTGGGATGTAGCTCAGTTGATAAAGTGCTTGCCTTATATACATGAGACCTTGAGTTTAGTTCACACCTGTAATCCCACCAAAGAGGGGTAATCAAGAGGATCAGAAGTTCAAGGTCATTGCTGAGTGCTTGCCAAGTTTGAGGCTAGCCTGTGATATATGAAACCTGATCTTTTTAAAAACATTATATATATGTGTGTGTCTGTGTTTCATATATATTTTACATACATGGACTCAGTGAACAGAGAACCAGGTAAGGAAGATATTATACCTATCAAGATGGGAGATGACAATGGTGTGCGGGTGAGGTGGATATGTGGAAGGAGGAGCAGGAAGACCGAATGACGAACTGAACATGAGGCTGAGAAAGACTGACTGGTATCAAGGCTAGCAATCATCAAGACTCTTGCTGAGGCAACTGCGTGGTTAGAGATGTGGCAACGGATCAGGGAATTTTCCTCTGCTCCGCTGCAGCTCTCAGTCTCCTTTTGTTATGGGTTACTAGAGGCAATTTGAAGGGGCCCCTGGTCGTGCCTGCAAGGACATATGGTCAAATCCAACTTTCATACTGCCTCCCTGAACTGTAGTGGCTAACCACCGGAAGCACTTGAAATGACTGTACAGTTAAACCACTCACCCCCACCACAACCCACTGGAGGAGTACCAGGGTGAGAAATCTTCCTCACTTGTAATCGGCTCCATTTTGTCGTCTAAGGCAAAGTGTGAGACTGTCATCTGTCTCACAGCTCTGCCTCTGCTGAAGCCTTCCACCCTTGCAACTCCCAGCCTTCAGCCAAACAAATCTGGGCTTGCTTTGTTCTATCTCTTGGTAGTGAAAGGTGGTGGTAGTTATCTTAGGGGGTGGGATGGCCTTCAGCCAACCGCAGCAATCACGCTGCTGCCTTGTCCGGGCTTATCAGTTTCAGCAGCCTGGCAGCTGTTGGGTGAGAACGCTAAGTAGCTTCGGTGACTGCTAACACATTCATGTGTGGATAGGAACACGTTCATGTGTGGATAGGAACACGTAGCATCTTCAGGCTTTTACCTCTGGATGGGGTTGGGGAACCTCATTTACAAAACAGCCATTTAAGTGTCCACCGGTCTACCTAAGACCTTTGTTTGTTTGTCTGTTTGTTTTTTCAAGGCAGGGTTTTTCTGTATAGCTCTGGCTGTCCTGGAACTCACTCTGTAGACCAGGTTGGCTTCAAACTCAGAAATCTGCCTGTTTCTGCCTCCCGAGTGCTGGGATTAAAAGTGTGCGCCAACACTGCCCAGCCACAGCCTTAATAGAATAAATATACCTGGGAAGATAGTGCTTGATTCTAGGTTTGGAAAAAAACTTTGATTAAAAAAAAAGGATTAAACTTGCAGGGTGAGAATGTAGCTTTGTAGAAGGAACAGTGATTACCTCAGGTTTTATGCCTGGTGTCAGAACAAAACCGCCAATATTTGCAAATGGAATTTAAACAACACACATTTAAAAAGAAAAAAGTAAATGGGGGCTGGGGATCTGGCTCAGTGGTTAGAAGAACTTGATTTTCATCCAGGGAACTAGGTCAGTTCCCTGAATCCATGCTGGGTAGCTCTGACACCCTCTTCTGGTCAGCATAGGCACACATATACATATGTTCATACACAGACACAGACACAGACACAGACACAGACACAGACACACACACACGCACACACACACAGAGATACACACACTAAACATAGATCTAAAAACCGGGTAAAATAGGAACCCTACCATTACAAAGTCAAATCAAAATGAATCAAAGGCCCAAATATAAGAGCTATAATTGTGGATTGCTTACATAGAAGTAGAACTTCATGATCTTAAATTCAATGACGGATTCTTAGATATGACACAAAAATCATAGAAAACCAATGAAAAAGTTTGGACTTTATCAAAGTTGAATACTTTTGAAAGCCAAACAACAAGATCAAGAATATGACATGACAGTCTTCAGAATATCTGTAGAATTTATATTTGATAGGGATCTCATTCTTAGAGTATACAAACACAACAAAACCAAACAGGGCTGGACCTGGGTTATGGCTCAAAAGAACAGAGCTTGCCTAGCATTGGGGAAGCCAAGGGTTAGACCCTCAATAGGGTGAGGTGAGGGTGTGGTTAGGCAAAAGACTTGAATAGACATTTCTCCAAAGAAGACTCTGAAATGGCTGATGCACACAGGAAAATGTGCTCAACATCATGAGTCACTAAAGAAATAAAAATCAAGAGGACAGGAAGACATTCACCCAGCTAGGCCTGGTGGTTAATTCCATGCTGTTAACCCCAGTACTGGGGGGTGGGAGTTAGGCAGGAGGACCTAGAGTTCAAGGGCAATCAATCTAGGTCACAGATTAGTGAGGTCTCTAGTGAGACCCTGTCTCAAGAGCAACAACAAGGGTTAATAATTCATACCTATTTTTCCAAGTAGTGGTGGCTCGCGTGCGCACGCGCGCACATACCCACACATGCCTTTAATTCTGGTACTCATGAGTGTGAGGCAGGAGGATCTCTGAGTCTGAGGCCAGCCTGGTCTACAGAGTGAGTTCCAGGACAGCCAGGGATACACAGAGAAACCCTGCCTCAAAAAGCAAGCTAGCAAACAAAAAACAAAACAAAACAACAAACAGAAATAATCCATACCTATTAAGATGTCTATAATATTAAAAACAAAAGAAAACAGGAAAACAAGTGTTGACAAAGATATAAAGTTAAAATCCTTGATCAGTGCTGAGAGGTAAGATCACAAAGCCATTGTGGAAAACAGTTGGTGGTTCCTCAAAATTAAACAGAGAATTACCACATGTAATTCAGTACTGTCCGGTAGTGCTGTTCCTAAGGATATACCAATGGAATTGCAAATTGACATTCACATACTTTCTATACATGGTCATAGTGCCAGTACCCATAAAGTAGAAACAATGCCCCAACCTACCAGTGGATAGGCAAAACATGGTCACACAGACAGTGCAGGGTTATTTAGCAGTAAGGGGAATGTAGCACTGAAGCTCCAATGTAACTCTAGGCAGTACTGACAATAAAGTAGGGTTAGAACTAGGAAACAATAAAGCAAGCAGGATTCTTAGACACAAAATGGCATATACTTTATAATTCAAGTTATAGGAAGTATCTTACAATGGGCAAACTTATAGAATCAGAAAGTAATGGTGTTATAGCCAGGACCTAGAGAGAGAAATAGTTATGTCTGTTTAATGGATTTTGGGTGAAGAAAATGTTTGAAACTAGACAGATGTAGTCATTGTCCACAAGGTATTAAATATTTTTAATATTTTATGTGTATGGATGCTTGGATGTTTGTGTGCCACATGCATGCCTGCTGCTGGAGGAAGCCAGAAGGTATTGGATCCTGTGCAAATGGAGTCACACATGGTTGTGAACTGTCCCTGTGGCTGCTGGGAATCAATTCCAGTCCCCTGGAAGGGCAGGCAGCACAGGTCTCTCAACTGCTGAATCATCTTCCCAGACCTTATCCCAAATTAAAAAAAAAAAAAGTAAAATTGAGGGAACAAATCCCCACAATAATAATTTATATGGAATCCATCCCCTACCAGCTGTAATCAAGGCAGTTCCAGGAGGACAACGCCGCCGACAGAATAGGGAAGGACTTTCTACCATGGCTGTTAAGCACTGGAATGGCAGTCTGTAGAGGAAGTGAGATTACTCTTTACTGAAAAAGTGGAGGAAGAGCTCCCAGGGAAGTTACCTGGAAATTTTCTCTATGAGGTGTGGCAGGTTGTTTTGTTTGCTTTCATTATTTTGAAAACTAACCTAGTTTTCATCACTGCAGGTATGCTGATTCCGTCTGACTAGAAGCTGATTACAAAGGAGGTCCCGAGGTAAAGTACCCCTTCCCTTTCAATTCTTCTAGCATAGCCCAACCCTCTCAGACCTGCTGAAAGGTCTGGCCTTTTGCTGTCGATATAGTTTAACGGTAGCAGGCTTGCCCAGCATGTAGGAGGCCCTAAGTTCAATTTCCAACGCGGAAGCGGGAAAGGGGAACGCTGGCCCAGAAGAGAGAATTAGTCAGAGCAGCTGAGACTATGACCCTTTGGACTCTGAGTTCACAGCTCCAGGCACTAGCTTTCTGCTGGTCTTTGGCAGAGGGCGTGTGTTGCACTAGGCACGTTAGAACCTACTACGTACAATCTATAGAAGGATCAAACCCTCAGTGAACGATGGCTTCACGATCACTTCTAAACCATAGGTTCTGAAAACTTCATAGTTCAAATACATACACTACTACTAAAATTTCATGATCATTAAGAAGTAACAAAGTTAAAAAAAAAAAGTGACAAATCCAAGTGTGCCAGCCAAATTAGAAAACATCGGTAGGAGATATTTCTTAAAAACGCAATCGACTTGAATGCTCTCTAGGCTCTCAAAGTGCCCTATGAATTCTGTGGAGTGTTTGCAGTAGAGCAACTTGAAGTTAACACCTGCTTCAGCCTGAAAAGTCCTGAGACAGTGAAAAAGGCAGTGAAAGTCAGGCGGGCGGGGCTCCCCGGGGAGAGACCGGCCCATTTTAGGAGGATCCCGGGGATGCCCCTGTTCCTAGGTGGAATAACTCCCTGGGGCACTCAGAGGAAAGCCCAAGCTGACCGCCCCCAGCCCAGGCAGCCCCGAAACCAGAGGCGCCTCTGAAGATTGCGCAAGTCTTTTCCTCCCCCGCCTGCTTGGTGGCATGTTTCTAAAATTCCCATCTGCACAACATAAACAGGAAACGTGCAGCAAAAAGCCTTGGCGGTGCAAATTCCAAGCTTCCAGCCGAGGGCGGGAGAATTTCATCCGTGCTGCCGGTGGCAGCAAGCGGCACCAAAGAACAAACTTTCCAAGTGACCCCGCACCCCTCCATCCCCTTTTCCCCCCGACTGCAAAAGGGAGATGGCGGAAGGAAGGACCCCTGCTCCAGGAAAATAAAGAACCGGGCGGGGGTGGGGGGCGTTGAGGCAGCAGCTGGGCCTCTAAGCGCCCGGCCTCGGTGGCGGCGCGAGGCCAGGCCGCGCCGGGCCGCCCACCTCGCGAGCCGCGTGTCCGAGCGGCCTCCGGGCGCCGCGTGGGTTCGCGGACGCCGGGCACTGGGTCGTCGAGCCCTTTCGGGTGGGGCGGGGGAGGGGCGGGCGCGAGGCGCGGCGCAGGCGCAGTGAGCGCCTCGGTTGTCAAACATGGCTGAAGCGCCGCTGCTACCGCTACAGCCGCCGAAGGGAAAATGCTGAGCTCGCCCGGGCCGGGTGGGCGGCGGCGGCGGCGAGGGCGGCGACGGGAACCCGCTTCCCGGGCGCGGCGGCGGCGGTCATGGCCCGGCTGGCCGACTACTTCATTGTGGTAGGCTACGACCACGAGAAGCCAGGTAAGGGTGTGGGGCGGGCGCCGCCCCCGGGCTTCGCCTCCGCCCCCGGCAGCCGTCCAGTGGGCTCGGCGGGGCCGGGCGTCGCGGCTGGGAGGCGGGGAGGCGGGCGGGCCGGGTCCCGCGGTGGAGGAGCTGCGGGTCGACTGGTGTCGGCCTTCGCGGCGGGGCCGAGCCTGGCTGCGGTGGGCGTGTGTGAGGGAACCGTCGGACGGCGGTAGCGGGGCTAGGCCGCGGCGGTGCGGCCGGGGACTGGCGGGCCGGACCGGTGGCGAGCCTGCCCGCGCGCCGCCACGCGCTTCTGCGGAGGCGGCTGGCACCCGGGACCGCGCCCTCGTGCCTGTGGAGTTGGGAGGGCGGGAGCACACTGTACGAGGCTCCTAGGGATACACTGTGTCCTGCATCCTGAATAGGAGTGACGCTGGGGGCAGTCCTCCCGGAAAGGAAGTGCCGAGAGTCCTGCGCTGCCTCCCGCCGGCCCGGGGTGTGTGTGGGGGGAGGGGGAGGCTGGACATCCCGGCCGAACGCCGGGTACTTGGATAGGTCAAAGGATCCGAGCACTTTGAAACATTTCTAGGAAAATTGTTTCAGGACGTATGTGTCGGCATTCCAGAATGAAAGGACTCTGCTAAGCAAAGAGAGCCGGCCGACCACTGCAGGTGCTCTCTCTCACTTAGCTCTCACGTGTTTTGATTGTTCTCTGGTTTTTCTCGGCCGAGAATTTTTCACAAGGAACAGTTTGGCAGATAGGTTGCTTTTTACACTTCGGTGGACTAGCACAACCAGAAGTATACAGGGCTCATGCACGTTCATTTTCGTAATTGTATCTCTTTGTGTTGCTGTTTATAGATAAGCGGGATGTGCTAACAAGGTTATTGTAGAGCAGGGGAAGCTACAGTCTCGCAGTTGCAAGGGATTTTAGATACCAGCGCTCCACCCCCTTCCATGTCCCCGAGGTGCTTAGGTTGTGCTTTGCTGATGTTAGTCGTTGCACCAGCATACCATTGTTCTGCCCACCTCTTTTTATTATTTATCCCTAAGGATTTATTTCAGAGATGGGAGCCTTCACATTCTTTTCTCACCACTACCTAATTGAGGTCAATTAGGAGAAGCAGGCTCTTGCTGGGCAAGCCTGGAGACCTGAGCCATGAAAAGGTGCCAGGCAAGAACTGATTGCCCACAGTTGTCCTCTGACCTTCCTGGGTGTGCCCTGGCATGCATGCCCACTCCCACCATGAAGACACACAATAAATAAAAGGAGAAGACGTCGGGCTGTATTTGGAGAATCTTCTGGCTGCTCCAAAATGCCCTGTCCTTTCTTAGAAAATTTTGAGTCTCTTACCAAGGTGACATAGTCTGTCAGTCTGGTAAGATTGCCAGTGTGCAGAATCAGTTTTGTTTTTCACCTTGTTCCATTTTTAGTTACATTGTTCTTCACCCACAACAATTTTATCTTGTGTGCCCCCCCCCCCCCCGCCCCCCAAGATAGGGTTTCTCTACAGAGCCCTGACTGTCCTGGAATTCCTATGTAGACCAGGCTGGCCTTGAACTCACAGATATTTGTCCTCCTCCCACACCCACAACAATTTTGAAACAGTAACAAACTTGAAAAAGTTGTAAGTATGATACATAATTATTGTTATTTTATTTTTCGGACATTTTAAGAGGAAGCTACTGCCCTTATGCTCCTTCACTCAGAATGGTTTATCGTGAATTTTATACAAACAGGAACATTGGTCTACACAATGGCAGTACAGTTGTCAAAATAGGAAATTCAGGACTGGAGAGATGGCCCAGAGGTCAAGAGCCCTGGCTGCTCTTCAGAGGTCCTGAGTTCAATTCCCAGCAACCACATAGTGGCTCACAACCATCTGTAAAGGGATCTGATACCCTCTTCTGGTGTGTCTGAAGACAGCTATAGTGCACTCACATACATAAAATAGATAACTAATTCTTTACAAAATAGAAAATTCATGCTGACCCAGTATTTTACTTAATTTGGGTTTTGTTGATTATGCTATTAATTTCATAATTGGTGAAAGTAGTACAGTTAAGTGCTGCAGCGTTTCATTATCTTTTTAGTCTCTCAGTATGGATCAGTTCCTTCCTCTTCTTCATGGTCTTGTCACCTTTGATGGTTATAGGTCAGTTACTTTTATTGTGCTGGGTACATATGCTTGGGCCAGTGTATGTATGACAGCAGTGGTGTTCACTGTGTCTTGTCAGGAAGTACATACTTTACCTTTGATTGTAATCAGCGTCTGCCAGCCTTGCCTACTAACAAAGGTCATGCTCTGATCTCCCACTTAGGGTTACTCCCTTATGAGGTATCCTCCTCACTCTAATTTTTTTGCATTTTTATAAAGATTTATTTATTTCATGCATGTGAGTACACTGTGGTTCTCTTCAGACACACTAGAAGAGTGCATTGGATCCCCTTTACTGTGGTTACTAGGAGTTGAACTCAGGACCTCTGGAAGAGTAGTCAGTGCTCTTAACCACTGAGCCATCTCTCCAGCCCAGTTTCTTTGCATTTTAATGCTCCAGGCAAGTTTGCTCCTCCTGCTTTGACCCAGGGTCTCTGATAGGATATGCTTGGCTTTGGCCCTTCTGGATTTCCCCCTCAGTGAGCCCCACTTCTATCCTTTGGCTACTAAGACTACTCTTCTTCCCACACTGAACAAAGGGAAGATTTCTTTCTTTCCTTTTTAAAAATAAAACTCAGAATATGGCATAAATTATAATCTCAAGTATGAAATATACACTTTTTCTGTTATATTTTTGCATAATTTGTATTTTATTCAAGCATATTTTTTGTGCAAAAAATTTATGGTAACAGCTGAGTGGTTTTAAGCAACTGTATACACTAGTGTAGTCACCGCCACAATCAAGATATAGAACATTTCCTTCTCTATAAAAAGTCTTCTTATGCCTTTTTTGCAGTCTGTTTCCTCCCTAGCCTCGGGTGGCTGCAGATCTGCTTTCTGTCTGTATGTTTTTGTCTTTCTAGAGTGGCACATTAATAGAATCAGTTTTTTTTTTTTTTTTGAATGTTTGGCTTATTTTCTACTTAGAGTCATCACTGAGATTTATCCATGTTGTAGTGATTAGTAATTGTCTCCTTTCACTGTTCCCCTTTCCCTTCGATGCTGAGTATGGAGCCCAGGACCTCAGCCATGCTAAGCATGTAGTCTGCCATTGACCTGTACTCATTGCTGAACTGTTCAGTTCCTTTCCTTTCTTTCCCTTTCCCTCTCTCCTTCCCTTTCCCCTGTAGCTCAGACTAACCTCAAACTTATGATGTAGTTCAGGATGACCTTGAACTTCTCCTCCTCCTGCCTCTGTCTCCAATGCTGTGATTATAGGTGTGTACCCTCATGCCTTGTTTATGTGGTGCTAGAAATGGAGTCTGGGGCTTCCTACATGGTAAGCAAGCACTCTTATCAATCAAGCTATGTTCCCAGCCCCAGGCATACATTGTTTCTTTATATTGCTATGTGTTTGTTCATTCATTCCTCAGTTGGAAGACTGAAAAATTCTTAAATCATGGGCAAGTATCTGCAAGTTTATATGAAATCGTCAGCGTGTTTTCCAAACTACCTGAGCTGTATAGGATAAAAATCTACAAAGTGATTTTTTTTAAACTATAAGTGAAGAATCAATCTAATTTATTTTCTAACCTTTTGTTATACAACTACCTTTGGGAGTTAATAAGGCTTTATTAATCCAACTCTCTCTAAAAGCTAATCAGATTATAATAATATGATGCTTATATGTAGTGATATGAAATTTGTGTGTTTAATACCAGAGTGTTTCTTTTTTTTTTCTTTCTTTTTTTTTTTTTTTTTTTTTTTTTTTTTTTTTTTGGTTTTTCGAGACAGGGTTTCTCTGTGTAGCCCTGGCTGTCCTGGAACTCACTTGTAGACCAGGCTGGCCTCGAACTCAGAAATCCACTTGCCTCTGCCTCCCCGAGTGCTGGGATCAAAGGCGTGCGCCACCACGCCCAGCTCTTTTTTTTAATATTTATTTATTTATTTAATGTATGTGAGTACACTGTTGCTGTTTTCAGACACACCAGAAGAGGGCATCCCATCCCATTACAGATGGTTGTGATCCATCATGTGGTTGCTGGGAATTGAACTCAGAACCTCTGGAAGAGCAGTCAGTGCTCTTAACCATTGAGCCATCTCTCCAGCCCCAGAGTGTTTCTGGTATTATTCAACCAATACATTACTATTATTTTTAAAGTGTCTTTGCCATTAAGAATAATTTTAGTTGAATTACTTTTAATTAAAATATTTTTCCTTTATTTAGTGTTATGTGTGTACATGTGAAAATCAGAGGACAGTTTTCCAGAGTTCATTTTCTACTTCTAGCATGTGGGTTCCTGGGATGAAATTTAGGTCATTAGGCTTGGCAGCAAGAGCCTATACTTGCTGAGCCATATTGCTGACCTCAGATTTTTCTTTTCTTTTCCTTCCTTCCTTCCTTCCTTCCTTCCTTCCTTCCTTCCTTCCTTTCTTCCTTCCTTCTTCTCCCCCTCTCTTTTTCCCCTCCCCTCCCCTCCCCTCCCCTCCCCTCCCCTCCCCTCCCCTCCCCTCCCTCCCTCCCTCCCTCCCTCCCTCCCTCTCTCTCTCTCTTTCTTTCTTTCTTTCTTTCTTTCTTTCTTTCTTTCTTTCTTTCTGAGACAGAGTCTCACTATGTAGCCCTAGATGTCTTGGAACTATTTATGTAGATGACACTGACCTCAAAAACTCATAGAGACCCACTTGTTTCTGCCTCTTAAGTGCTGGGGTTAAAGGACACACACACACACACACACACACACACACACACACACACAGGTAAAAATGGGGAAATCTGAGGAAGAATGGTGGCTTCTTATATGAGACCAGCATCCTAACAGTGATACTGTACTTACTGTAAGGATGCAACTTGTCTATTGAGGGAAATGAGGTAAAGGGGTCCATGGTGCTTGCTATTCCTTTAACTGTTGGTAAATCTACAACTGTGTCAACCTAAAAAGTCCAGAAACTGTAAAGAAGATAAAATATACCTTTAGTATCTTTATTTTTTTAACATTGATGAGATAAGGAAGTTCTTAGTCTATACAATTTCAGAAAAACATAATTTTCAATGATAGAATTATATTCCTGAGGATCACCTTCATTGACTTTATTATTACTGGACACTTGCTGTTTTCCAGACATGTGCTTTTTATGCTAATGCTACCATTTATAAGAACAGCTTAAAATCACTTTTTTATGACAGTTTGACTTTGATAATTCATTATTTAGGACTATATTTTTCAGGCATAGTGAGATGGCTCAGTTGGTAAAGTACTTGCTGTACAATCATGAGGCCCAATCCCTAGCACCACACAGGAATAGTGAGGCTCAGTGGTACAGTGCACAGCGTCGGAGTCCAGTGCCGGAGGCAGAGACAGGAACACTCCTGGCACTTCCTGGCCAGATGGCTTAGCAGAATCAGTGGGCCTCAGGTTCAGTGAGAAGCCCTGTGTAAAGAAAGTCAGTGGATAGCAATTGAGGAAGACGCCATGTTCACCTCTGGACTCCACAATCACACACATTATTCCCCCTGCCCCCCCCTTCATTTTACAACTTTGTGTTTGGATGATGGTAGAATAATTAGGAAGTATAATTTGTCTGTACCCTTTTCTTACCATAAAAGTAAATTTGAGTTCTAAGTTAATTCTTCATATGCTCTTGGTTTTATTTTTTGTTCTACTGTTTTAGAAATAATCCATCTAACTAGGGATGTAGTTTAGTGACAGAGCTTTGATCTAGTATGCACAAGGTCCTAAAGCTTAAGAATTGGTACAGGCAGCTGGGCGTGGTGGCCACGCCTTTAATTCCAGCACTCGGGAGGCAGAGGCAGGCGGATTTCTGAGTTCGAGGTCAGCCTGGTCTACAAAGTGAGTTCCAGGACAGCCAGGGCTATGCAGAGAAACCCTGTCTCTCTCTCTCTCTCTCTCTCTCTCTCTCTCTCTCACACACACACACACACACACACACACACACAAAGAAAAAGAAAAAAAAGAATTGGTACAGGCAAAAATGAATTCATAGGTGAAATTATTTATCTAGATGCTATTAAACTAGATTAATTTTAGGTTTGATATTCATTTAAAAGTTCTGTATATTTTTAAAAATCAATCTGCCTTAATGTATTAGAGAAAGTATTTGAAATGCTTTGTAAGTTAAACAATGTATTTCATGTGAAATAAACAAAAGATAAATTTTGCATAAGTGAAATACATTTTGAGGCTGAATGTGTGTGTGTGTACCATGGCGTATGTCAGAGGTCAGAGGACAGCTCCCTGGAATGTGTTCTCTCCTACGAAGAATGTTCTGGAGATTAAACTTAGATCATCAGACTTGGTGGCACCTTCTGGGCCATCTCACTGGCTTAAAAAATGTGATTTCTTGAGAAGCAAGAAGTAACAGAAATGTGGCTCAAGAGGCAGTGAGCTGGAGCTGGAAGGACCAGTGAGGAAACTGAGGAGCACTTGATGTGGAAAGAAGGGCGTGGATGCTCGAGTCAGAAAGCTGAAATTAGTAAAACTTCATGAGAAATTATGGTGAGAGGTGAAGTGAATTACAGAGATTCTAACCTGAGTAATTGGTGCATAGTACAAGGGGGTAGAAATACTGAACTTAATTTTGGATATGTTAAATATGACTGTCTTTAATCAATATAGAACTGTTATTTGGGTATTTAAATATGTGGGCCGGGAGTAAGACAAGTGAAGATTAGACATTTATCTGGCAGTTATCAATAGCCAGGTGTTTGTCAGGCAGGAAGAAAAGAATGCATAACTTTTGAGCAAAATTACATACAGGGTGCGGGGAAGTGGCTGTCATTTCAGTTGAGAATTTAACACTGCTCCCCTGACTCCTTATGAGAGTCTTGTCTGGGTAATTACAGCTGCTCTCATTACGATTCTATAATACCGTCCAAGTGAAGTGTGAAAAGACAGAGCAAATAGAGGCTAAGCACAAAGGTCCAGGGGTTGGCTGCAGAGATGGCTCAGCGGTTAAGAGCACTGACTGCTCTTCCAGAGGTCCAGAGTTTAATTCCCAGCAACCACATGGTGGCTCACAACCATCTGTAACAGGATCTGATGCCTTCTTCTGGTGTTTCTGAAGTCAGCGACAGTGTATTCACATACATACAATAAATAAATCTTAAAAAGGTAAAAAAGGTCCAGGAGTCATTAGAGCAGATAGAGCTGTGGCAATTGTATAGATGTCCTTAGAAGGTTGACACAGATGGGAATACATGACCAGGGGCCAGGGGCCAGGCTTTGGGGAATACCATTGCTTAGGGGATGAAAAGAAAAGGAGCAACGGAAGGGCATGGTGTGTTTGGAAGAGATACCCAGCATTCCCTAATAGATGCTATTTTACTTGTAGGTGGTGTGAGCCCTCATTTTTGTCTGGTTACCTGACTGTGCAGAAGAGAAAGATTGTTTTAAATTTTTTAAAAGGAGATTTTTTTTTTTATATTTCATGTGTACTTTTTTTTTGGCGTGTGTGTGTGTGTGTGTGTGTGTGTGTGTGTGCAGTGCCTGTGGAGGCCAGAAGAGGGCATCAGATCTTCTTGAAGCTGTTAGTTGGGTGCTGGGCATGTCCTGTCTTATCTCCTTTGGAAGAACAGTCTGTATTGCTTGTTTTTTTAGAAACAGGGTTTCTCTGTATATCCCTGGCTGTATTGGAACTCACTTTATAGACCAAGCTGGCCTCAAACTCAGAGATCTGCCTGTTTCTGCCCAGAGTGCTGGGATTAGAGCATTCACCACCATACCTGGCTTAATTCTGTTTCTTAATGATGTATTACATAATAGCTAGAAGTTAGTTTTCCACCGTTGGTGCTGCTATAATAGTATAAGTTTGGTGGTTTAAAACAACAGGTGTTTATTCCTTTATAATTTTGGTGGGTGGCTCTGCAGTGGAGGTGTCGGAAGGTGCCTTCCTTTGAGGGCTTCTAGGGAAGAGTATCCATCTCGTCTGGTTTTTGATGGCCCCCAGTGTTCTGCAGCTTATGGAACCATTCTATTTTTTTACCCTCTCTTCACTTGTTTGAATCTTTTTCTTTTTTTCATGAAAACAATTTCTTTGTTCAGCCTGGTGTACATGTCTATAATCCCAACTACTCAGGCAGGAAGCAGGAGGCAGGAGGCAGGAGGCAGGAGGCAGGAGGCAGGAGGAGGCAAGAGGCAGGAGGAGGCAGGAGGCAGGAGGAGGCAGGAGGCAGGAGGAGGCAGGAGGAGGCAGGAGACAGCAGGAGGCAGGAGGCAGGGAGGTGGCAAGTTCCAGGCTTTTATGAGTTAAGGAAAGAGTTCAAGGCCTGACTGGGCAACTTATTCTCAGAAAAACAGACAGACAGACAAGCAAACAGACAAACAAACAAATAGAAATAGAATAATGGCTGTGTCTGTCGCTGAACAGTGAAGCACCTGCCAAGCATGTTTGAGGCCCCAGATTGGATTCTCAGTTCTGGGTGTTGTAGAGGATTAGGGGGCCTTATTTTGCTTCTTTTCCTCTCCTCTCCCCTCTCTTCCCTTCTCCTCCTCTCCCTTCCTCCCTCTCCTCCCTCCCCCTTTCCCTTCCTCCCTTCCTCCCTCCCTCCCTTCCTCCCTCCCTCCCTCCCTCCCTCCTTTCCCTTCCTCCCTCCCTCCCTCCCTCCCTCCCTCCCTCCCTCTCCTCCCTCCCTCCCTCCCTCCCTCCCTCCCTCCCTCCCTCCCTCCCTCCCTCCCTTCCTTCCTTCCTTCCTTCCTTCCTTCCTTTTTCTTCCCTGAACTAGGGATTGAACCTAGGAAAACACATTCTCCACCCCCCTCTTTCACCTCCCTCCCCTCCCTCCTTTGAGGGCTAAGTAAAGTTCTAACCCTGAGCTTTTTGTCCAGCCCTGTTTTTTCTTTAGCCAAAGACTTATGATGGCTAATTCTGCTTGTCAGGTTGACTCTCCTGGGAAAAAGGAACCTTAACTGAAGACTTGCTTCCATCAGATTGGCCCGTGGGCATTGCGTATTGGGGGAGGGGCGTATTTTAGAATGCAAATTGATGTACGAGGGCCCAATCCATTGTGGATGGTAGCATTCTTGTGGCAGGTAGGCTTGGGCTGTATAGAAAACATAACTGAACAAGCTAGTGAGTGGTGTTCCTTCATGGTTTCTGCTTCAGTCCCTGTTTTGAGTTCCTGCCCTGGCTTCCTTACTTTTGGGCAGTGTTTTATCACAGCAACAGAGAAACACCCGAACAACATTAAAGTGTACATAGAAAAAGAGTGAAGTGATATGAGTAAAACAGGTCTGTTGTACAAGGTGTGCTCTGCCTTAGGAGAGAAAAGCACAGGATCTAATCCACTGTTTAGTATTTCCCAAAACCAGAGTAGCCTCTGTGTATTCTGTAAGTAGAAATCAGAAGTAGGTACCATGTCCGCCAGGATGCTCAGAGAGTAAACATTATATTTAGAGTTGAAGTCTAGGGAATATGAGATTCAGAAAAGGGACTTTTGGTAGACCTGATAATGGAATGTTCTGCTGGCCCCCTGTGGGGTCTAGATACCGTCAGACATGTTGAAATATGATTTTTGCCACATGGTAACAGACAATAGAGTAAGTAGGCTAATATCCCCTCAAGAGACCCCGTCCTGGAGAAGAACAAAGCTAGACCTGATTTGTTTTGTATCTTATTTAAGTAGAGTATTGGCAAAACCTTAACAGAGAAAGCTGATGACTTATGCTGTCTACTTCTTTACAATGTGACAGGTACTTTCTGGTTCTTTGAATAGCATGAAACACCAGGCCTCTAAAGTTGACAGTGTTAGGAAAGCCCCTGCTTGGAAAAGCCTGGCTTGACCTCAGGGCTTCAGTTCCATTTCTTCAGTGATCTTGTAGAGTAACACATTCTTTAATTCTGTCTCCCTGAATCACATAATCTTCCCTATATTTTCTGAGGCAGTGCTGAAGCAAGGCTGGGACACTGAAATGCGATTTTCTAAATGGTAAAACAAGGGTAATGCTGCTCGAGAATACCTTTCAAGTAGTTTCCTAGTTTGCTAGGTCTAGCTTTGCTCCTTTCTAGGATGGGGTCTTTTAAGGGGATATTAGCCTACTTACTCTATTGTCTGTTACCATATGGCAAAAGTCATACTTCAACATGTCTGATGGTATCTAGACCCCACATGGGGCCAGCAGAACATTCCATTATTTTCAGGTCTATCTAAGGTCCCTTTTCTGGATCTTCTATTTCTGGTCCTATTCTGGTTTTTGAATAGTTGTTGTTAGACGTATTCCTGAAGAGAGATTTCATTCCCTACTCTTTCTGCAGTCCCTGGGATTGAACCAGGGCCTTGTGCATGCCAGGCAAGAGCTTTGTCACTGAGCTGTACCTCCAGCCCCGATTCCTTACTCTTAACAGTACCAGCTGGGATATCGGAAAGTTAACACTAAAAGGGACTCACAAATACAGTGGGATGGGATGGGACAGCTTTGTTTTTGTACCTGTTTGCCACCCATTGTCCCAACACTGAGAAAACTCTGGTGTTCTCTGGCAGCATGCTCACAACTTCCATGTGCAGATCACAGTTCAGCTGAACAATCGTAATGTTTCCTACTTTAAAAGGAAAAATAAGCTTTATGAAACTGTGAATTTACATTTATTTTTAACTGATTTAATCTTTTCTGTTTTAATTTTAATCTGAAAAAATAATGATACCATTTTATTACTCTGTATGCATGAAATTAGTTGATGAAGTTTTAAAAAACAGTAGCTTGAATCTAGAAGCATCTAGATTGTGGACTGATTGGTTTGTGTAGCTAAATTGCAATGGTTTTTGGAAAGCTGATATATCTTTTCTGCTTTACTCCTGTAAAGCAGGGGAAAAAAATGCATGTTTTTTTTTTCTTCTCTTTTTTTGCTTAAAAAAGTTTAAGCAAAAATTAAGCAGAATAGTTAGGCCAAAACAAAGCATTCTTTTATTTTCATAGTGCACAGATTTATTGTAGGGGCTATTTTAAATGTATAATTCTACACTTCATCTTATCCAAAAGGTTCAGAAGCAATGTTAAATATATAATTCTGATGAAATAGTATGATAAAGTCACTGTTTACCAGGGATTGTTTGTACTTGTGGTCATGAGGTTTGAAACTATTGAAGACATTGTTAAGAGACTCAGAGAAGTTGTATGAATAGTTGATAATGGTCGGTAAGTAAGCCTCAGCTGGAGCCTTGCTGTCCTTCTAAGGAGTCAAGATTGCACACCCTGGTTTTGCTAGAATCGTTGCCTTTTTTTATTTTTTTTATTTTTTATTTTTTTTATGGTCATGGCTATCCCAGTGGAGATAGAGAGCAGTATACATTGTACCTGCTGACATTTTAAAAGATCTTTTCTGAGATTTTTGTGTACATTCATATATATGTAAACTCAAATATATATGCTTGTACATATATACATTTGTATGTACATATATGTGTATTTTTACTTCTTATAAAACAAGGTCATAGAATCTGCTCCTTTATGCAGTCTATACTCACTGCATACTTAATACCTACTTTTGATATTGTATATATTATACAACAGCATTAAGTTTTATTAGCTAAGTGTCTGATTATCATTTAAAAGGTAGAAAGTAGCCGGGTGGTGGTAGTGCATGCCTTTAATCTCAGCACTCGGTAGGCAGAGTTAGGTGGATTTCTGAGTTCGAGGCCAGTCTGGTCTACAAAGTGAGTTCCAGGACAGCCAAGGCTACACAGAGAAACCCTGTCTTGAAAAACCAAAGCCAACCAACCAACCAACTAACCAACCAACCAAACAACAACAAAAAAGATAGGAAGTTTAGGTCTAATGAAGTTGAAAATGTGGGGTAAACCCATGTGGTCTGAGTTTGATTTCTAGTTTTGTCTCTAAATACTGCTGGCCTTAGACAGGTTAGCTAATTGTTTTGTTTCTGCATCTACAAAATGAGGTAATAGTGACTATTAGTATTTACGTCCTAGATTTGCTGTAAAGAATAGTGAGTTAATTTTTGTAAGTTCTTAAAACCATGTCTGTAGCACAATTATAGTGTAAGTATTCATTCATAGAAGTGGAACTGCTAGGTCAAATGATAAGTGTTTCACATGGAAATCAATGTTTATGCCTAGCATTGCTGGTTTATGGAGCTTGTATGTGGCCTCAGGCAGTGTTAGCCCTTGTTGTATAGTGCTGTCCTCTGACCACAACAGATAGCTGTTTTTATCAGAGCATATATGACTACTAAGACCCCTAAGATCAGTCTTCTTGACTGTTGAGGTTCTCTCAGAGGACATGGAAAAGATGGTGCGGGTCACTGGGGCCTTCCAGAGATTCTTGCTGTTCACTTCTGCATATTGCAGTAGTGATATGTGATTCTACCCTAATTGCATGGTATATTCTGAAGTGCAAGTGTGTATGTATATAAATATAGAGACTATGTAAGGTTAACTGAAGGTGGAATTCCTTCTGTGTAGCTATGGGGTAAGACTTTTGGCATTGTTGGCTGCTTTAGGGTCACCCATGCTTTCTGTAAGTCAGCTCAATAAACCCAAGTGTTCTTCAAGTTGGACTTTGGTGGAGTAATACTTCGGTTTGTCATTGGTGCTCTATAACGGGGGGGGGGGGGTTGACATCTCTTTGCCTCCCCAGAGAAAGAATTCTTGCAACAAATGCTAAGGATGGTTATTTCCATCCTTAGGTTTCTTCTTTTGGAACAAGCAAAGACTCTTTCTTTGTACTGGCATGGCAGTAATACTAGGATGAGACTGCCAAGGAATATTCTCCCTGATACATTTCAGGACTCTGAATAATTACAGAACCTAAGTCAGAATGAAAATGGACACAGATTTTTGGAAATATCTTTTATACATTTAGTTCCAGCTGTGTCTGAAAACCAAAAGAATATTTTCAATAGTTTTTAGGTCTACACTAAAATATCATCCAGAAAGATTATGCTAATTTAGCAGTATAGGAATATGCCTATTTTCTTTGTGGAAATTTTAATTAGGCAAACAAAACCTACCACTTAATAGGAGCTAGTGGGTAAGCAGTAGCATAGAAAACTTGGATTTCATAAAGTGGAGGACAATAAGTGTTTGGTTCAAGATCAGACTTTATATTTAATTCATATTTATGTTGGAAACATTAAAAAATCAGTATTTGCAGTCGGGTGGTGGTGGCGGCGGCACACACCTTCACATCCATTACTTGGCAGGGCAGAGGTGGGCAGATCTCTATGAATTTGAGGCCAGCCTGGGCTACACAGAGAAACCCTGCCTCGAAAAATGGTTTTTGCCTTTGGTCTTCGTTGTAATCCAAAGGGCTTTTGTAAACAGAAATATGAATTATGAAAAAGTCAAAGTCTTGGCCTAATTTATTTAGATTGCAAGAGAGGACATGGTCCAGATATATCCCAGTATTTTCTGACTAAAGAAATTCGAGAATTGGAAAAAAAAAAACAGTTCTTTCAACAGAGTTCCTGTTATTATTTTAGCAGACTGATTATTGAGTAGATAGTTGTAGACCTTTCTTTTCAGTGGTTTGTTTAACAGATTAACAGACAGAATTTTTATCTTCCCTGGTGAAGAAATGCTTGTTTCCACTGAAGAGACTATTACACACATGCCAGGTTTTCCTTTGATCTGTGCTTGGTTGCTCTTTCTGTACTTTATTAGTTGACAAGGTTAATTAGTTGATTTAAAGAAAACATAGCTTGTTTGTAAACTTGAAATCTCAAGTAACTTCTCTTCCTGCCAAATATTCTATTATAATATTCACTTAAAATACAGAGTTAAAATTTGTAATGAAAAATTAAAGAAAATGAATAGTTTCAGAGAAAATTTTCAAGTGAAAAAAACAAAACAAAACAAAACAAAACCCACCCTGCTTGTAGGCAGTGATGTCTCGTTGCAGGTGCAGTGCATCTTTTGTATTCTCAGCCAGAGCTAAATGTTAGTAACATTCAGAGAGAACTCGAGTTTCAGAGCAAACTTGGAAAATAACAGTGAGAGTGGAAAGTAGCAGTTAGGACTGGAGTGGATTTTATGGATGCTTTATGTAATTGTCCCACATGGTCTGCTCTGGAATTTGAAAAGAATGTTACTTGTTTTCATCTTGAGACAGATGTTCCACCAAATGATTTTAGCTCAAGTCAACACAAACCCATAGAATGTTAGAGGTAGTAAAACTTTTTCTCTTTTGAAATAAGAAGAAACAACAAAATTTGGTTAAAATAGTGAAAAACAGGAATTTTGGAAATACAAGTTAGTTATTGCCAAATACAACAGCAACAAAAACTGTATTCCCAGAATGCTGTCTCATATTCAAATTGCATGTCTGAGGAATTTGACTGTAGAAAACGGAAGAACATGTGAAGAGTAAATATAGCATTGGGTTAAGTTGTCACAATGTGCATTAGATTACAGAATATCCATTTTTTTAGTCTTCTTTAAATGTGTGAAAGATGGACTGCATAGTTCCAACTAGAAATGCACAGTATCAGATACTGTATAGACTAACTGGTCTAAGTTAATTACAATTTTACAACCACTATGTAGGTGAAGATAATGAGACTTGAAACCATTAAGTAACTTGCTCAAGATTTTATAGCTGGTACTGGTGATATCAATAACAGCTCCTGCAGCTCACCCCACCAAGACTCGTGTTCACACTCATCCCTGTTGCTATCTTCCCATGGGCAGTCAAGGTTCTGACTTTCTTCCTGCCACATAACTGATTTTACTCATCCTGGACTATAACATCAAAGGAATCACATGACATATACTTGTTTTTTTTGCAAGATTTCTTTCACTCAACTTCCCCCTTTTCTATATATCTATTTTTATTAGAATTTTGTCTTTGCTTCTTTTGTGTTATTTTATTGTATGAATAAGCGAGTTTTGCTTATCCATTTTTTGACAGACAACTGAAATGCTATAGTGACTATTTGGCATTTTGTTTTCTTTTAAAAAACACAGGGGTCTGGAGAGAAGGCTCAGACTGCTGACTGCTCTTCCGGAGATCCTGAGTTCTCAGCAACCATCATCGCTAATGGGATCCAGTGCCCTCTATTGGTCTGAAAACAGCTACAGTGTGCTCACATACATAAAATAAATAAATAAATTTTATAACACACAGAGTGGGGGGGGGGGGGAGGAGAGAGAAGAAAGAGGAGGAGGAAGAGGAGAAGGGTAGGAGGAGGAGGAGGCAGCAGAGGAAATTGTAAGAATATATTTTCATTTCAATTTCAGGCATGGGAGATGGGGCTGCTTCAGACTGTCCACAACAGCTGACTATGATTTGCCTCATGCTTTAGTAGGGGTGTGATTTTGCCAGCTGCAGATAGTTTCTGCAACTGTGTGACATTTGGAATTCTGGTGTTTTTCAGAGGGCCCGAAGAGACTGTGAGTTGTTGGTTAGTTGCTGTTGGTCACTGTTGGTTGCAGTTTGTTAAGTAGCCGTGAACAAAGAAGAAAGAAGAAGAAATTAGATATCCTGACTGGGAAGATCAAACTTGGCCCAAGGAACTTGAGGCACCTAACCAGCAGGAAGAAGTCTGATGATAATGTCACCCCCTTTCCTTTTTGTGTTAGGGGATCGATAGGGTGGGGAATGGTGAAAGAAAGAAAAGCCCTCAAAGTAGCAAAAAACTGGTTATAAACTGCTTTTAGTATTTGGCTAAAATGAATTTTAAAATCTTGCTTTTTTAAAAAAAAAGATTTATTTATTTATTATTATATGCAAGTACACTGTAGCTGTCTTCAGACACCCCAGAAGAGGATGTCAGATCTCAGTATGGATGGTTGTGAGCCACCATCTGGTTGCTGAAATTTGAACTCGGGACCTTCAGAAGAGCAGTCAGTGCTCTTAACCGCTGAGCTATCTCTCCAGTCCTAAAATCTTGCTTTTAATATTTTTACTGTGAAACAAAAAGTTTTCAATTTCTCCTGAGTAACTTGTCCATTGAATTTCTGGTCTTAGGCCACTGTAGGTTTCTTTTGATAAGAAATGGCCATGTCTTTCCCAGAGTAGTTATATACCATTTTATACAGTATATAATAAGAGTTGTAACAACAGTATCATCTCATCAGAATATGGTTAATAGTCTTTAGCAATTCTGAAATGCACACTAGCATCTCATTTGCTTTTAAATTTCTAGATTTCTCTTATGGTTAATTGTATTGGTAATTTGTAAGACTTGATTGCCATTTTATTACGGAATTGTTACTTTGTAAGTGGTACTCCCCAAATATTGGTTGTTTTCTCCCGTATCAAAGTGTTCCTTAGTGTTCAGAAAATTAACTTCTCAAAGATGCATAATAATTTAGTCTTATTGAAACAACAATAATGTAGATTAACTTTATTAGCACATAATGGGTGATTGGGGCATATTAGTTAAGAAATTGTGGACTTTAAAATTTTTATAAGATTTCTAAAGTTGAACTAATTTTTTTCTTTTTGCTGTCAAGTAGAATTTGAGTTATTCCAATGAAAAGAGGATAAAACATAATTTACAAAAATAATGTCTTTAATTCCGTTCCCGGGGGATATGATGCCTTCTTGCCTCAGTGGAAATTGAACTTACAAGTATGCATAAGCACACAACAGGCACACAAACACATAGTTAAAAATAAAATCAGTCTTTGAAAGATAATGATAAATTATCCTTATTAGGTAAATAACTATTTGTATATATGGAGTAAATTTAGTATGAATTGGATATTTTTAGAGTTAAAAGCAGAAGTGCTAATATGATTACTTGTCTGCGGTATTGAAATTATTATTAAAAGGCTTTTATGGAAGCTACCTGCTTTGTATTTCTTTTTTGTTTGTTTGTTTTGTTTGTTTGTTTGTTGTTTTTTTCGAGACAGGGTTTCTCTGTATAGCCCTGGCTGTCCTGGAACTCACTCTGTAGACCAGGCTGGCCTTGAACTCAGAAATTCGCCTGCCTCTGCCTCCCGAGTGCTGGGATCAAAGGCGTGCGACACCACGCCCGGCTGTATTTCTTGTTACTATAAAAGGTCTGTATATTCCAAATATAATCATCTTAGAATAAATAATTTCTTATTTTATAAAGGTTTAGCTTTTCTTTAAAATTATTTATGTTGTGTGAGCTCTAGTTGCTTACTATATACTAAATATTCTACCATTGAACTGTATCCCCAGCCCTAATGAGCTCATGATCACAGGTATTTCATTGATGACTGTTTTAAGAAACATTACATTAGTGTGTGGCATAAATGTTCTTCTGGGAAGGGAAGGGAGGTAGGATTAGTTAATGTTACAAAGTACATCTGGCTGTCATTGACAGTGTACTATGCTTGTTGAAACCTGGGCCCTCCCCTCATGCCAATTTGGCTTGAATTCCACCTGTGCTGTTTATTACGCATGATAATGGGTGAGAACTTATCCTTTCAAAGCTTCAGTTTGCCAATCTGTGGACTTTTCTGTCAAGAGCTTTAGCTCAGAGCCTGACATGACAGATAATTTTAAAACAGTATGAATTTCTGCTAGAAATTTGTTCCTCCTGGAAAATGTTTGGGTGTAGCAGGGCATTATTCTGTAACAGGAAGTCTTCTCTTATGTGTCAGACTTTATCTTAAGATGAATATGGAATAAATATGAGGCCAAAGAAGAATCTGAGTTAAGAGTATGATTTGGTTGGTGGATGGGAGCCCATTATATTTTCTTTTGTTTCAAATTATAATTTAAATTATTTGTTAGAGCAAATGATATGCCATGAAAATATGCCAGAAACATATACCCTTATAATTATTATCTCTAATATATATTGTTTTTTAATTAATACAATATCTTATTGTGGTATTTTCATATATAATTTGTTTCTGTTAGACTTCTCCCACTTTTCTCATTTGTCTCCCCTTTTATCCCTGTACCTTTACTGTTTGGGATCTGCTGTTAGAGTTTATGGGTGTGGGGTGACAATAGAAGATTATGCTCTAGAGTGAGTTGGCTAGAGTTTTAAGCCTTTTATCTAATAATATTTGTTTTGTAATCCAAATATATATGTGGATAAACTTTGAGACTGAGCTACAACCATAGTCCATCTCTGAAAAATGCAGTTACAAGATCTTGTATCAGTTGTTACGTTCTGCCAGTTCTTCATGCATTGTATGCTTTTTTTTTTTTTTGACATGTTCTCTTGGTGGTCTTAGAACATGTCAAGAAGACTACTGACTGTCTAGTATGTAAGTCCTAGGGCTTCTTTCTCTGCCTCCTCAGCACTGGATTATAAATGCATGCCACTATGCCAGGCTTTTAAAAAAGTACAGGTTCTGGGCATTGAACTCGGGCCCTGGTATGTTTACTTTTTAGACAGGGTCTTACTATGTATCCCTTGCTGATTTGGAACTCACCATGTGGACCAACCAGGCTGGCCTTAAACTCTCAGAGATTTGCCTGCCTCTGAGCATTATGTCATGCTGGTTTTGATACTGTTAAGAGAAGCTCTTTACCTGGTAAGCAAGTTATCTCCCTAGTTCTTTGTTAATAGGTCCTCTCTGTTTAGTCCCAGGACCATGATAGGGACCACCACCAATGATGTATAAGTAATCCAGTTGCTTTTAAATTGGCCTGATTCAAGAACTCTTACAAAATAAGTTAACTTTGATCATCTTTAGAGAAGTTGAGTGCCAGCATGCAGAGAAGGCAGTAAGCCAACACCACAGAACAGTAGAAACCCTGTAGTAGAGAGAGCAGTCATGTTAGAAAGTCAAACATGACTGCTGTCAGGAAGCTGTGACAAGGATCAGCTAATGTTTCTATTGGAAGACTAGATTTCTTTTTTTTTTTAAAGATTTATTTATTGTTATATGTAAGTACACTGTAGCTGTCTTCAGACAGACCAGAGAACAGAGAAGGGTGTCAGATCTCATTACAGATGGTTGTGAGCCACCATGTGGTTGCTGGGATTTGAACTCAGGACCTTTGGAAAAGCAGTCAGTGCTCTTAACTGCTGAGCCGTCTCTCCAGCCCCTAGATTTCTTTTATCCTGACGAATTTTCCTATTCAGTGACACTTAGTTATGGCGACCATGTATCTCAGGGTTTCTTTGCTGTGAAGGGGCAACATGATCAAGGCAACTATTATAAAGGAAAACATTTAATTGGGGCTGGCTTACAGAGGTTCAGTCCATTATCATCATGGCGGGAAGCATGGCAGCATGCAGGTAGACTTGGTGCTGGAAGAGCTGGTTCTACATCTTGGTCCACAGGCAGCAGAAGGGAACTGCCTCACTGGGTGGAGCTTGAGCTTAGGAGCCCTCAAAGCCCACCTACACAGTGCCTGCTCCACACCTACTCCAATAAGGCCACACCGCCTAATAGTGCCACTCCATATTACCATGCATTGAAATGAAACACATGAATCTGTGAGGGCCAAACCTATTCAAACCACCACACCATGACAGACACTCCTTTACATATTCTTCACCTTTTTTTTTTTTTTTTTGTGGGCAGGCTGGAACCCAGGCCAATGTATCTCCTAGGCAAGTGCTCTAACACTGACTTATAAAACCTACTGTTAGGTTTTTATACAGTAGCATGTAACTGTGCATGTAGCTCTTAGCAATTGGAAGTAACTCATCCTGCATATTACTAATAATTCATTTCTTTAATTTCAAAAAATCTCTTAGTTGACAAGATTGGGCTAACTGAATAGGCTATATGGGACTAGCTGGGACTTTGCTTTGTGGCATTGTTGACCTGGGCATGACTGAAGTCTGTCTTTCTTTCTTTCTTTCTTTCTTTCTTTCTTTCTTTCTTTCTTTCTTTTTATGTAATCACTTCATAATTGGAGTAAAGAGAGCTGTGTTGTCACCTATTAGCTATGTATGATCTTCATTTGTGGGTCACATTTTTCATTTTGTAATTTGAATTAGTTAGGTTAGATGTAGTAAAGTTACACTGTGTATCATTGTCGTAAGCATTCAGGAGTAGTAAGGGATGGTAGTAAATCTGAAGAGATGAGAGACTACACATAGTCTGTGTAAATGCTGACTTACTGACACTGCTCTGCTAGGAAAGCTGATAATGCTCAGTGTTGGTGAATTCATGACAAAGGCATGTTTGCAGGACATGTCTTCACAAATGGAATTTTAACTGACTTGTTTTTGTGACCATGTTTTCCTGTCTTTTTCTGAAATGTTTACATTTCAAATATTTATAAGCATTTCCTCCATAGAGCTGGACAGATTTTTAAAAAAGATTTATTTATTTATTTATTTATTATATGTAAGTACACTGTTGCTGTCTTCAGACACTCCAGAAGAGGGAGTCAGATCTTGTTGGTTGTGAGCCACCATGTGGTTGCTGGGATTTGAACACTGGACCTTCGGAAGAGCAGTCAGGTGCTCTTACCCACTGAGCCATCTCACCAGCCCCAGATTTATTTTTTAATTCATTGTTTAAAAAAGATTTTATTTTTTTAAATGTATGTGAGTACACTGTCGCTGTCCTCAGACATACCAGAAGAGGGCATCAGATCTTATTACATATGTTTGTGAGTCACTATATGGTTGTTGGTAATTGAACTCAGGACCTCTGGAAGAGCAGTTAGTGCTCTTAACCACTGAGCCATCTCTCTAGCCCTTTAATTCATTTTGAATCGACACATAAAAATTACATTTATCAAGTACAATATGATATTCTGAAATGTGTCATGTTGTAGAATGGCTAAATCATGATGCTTAACATATATATTACTTCACTTACCTTTTTTTTTGGTGGTGAGGACACTTAAAATCTATCATTTCAATGATATAATCAATTTTTATTTAAAAGACTAGAGAGATTGCTTAACAGTTAAGAATTCATTCTACTGTTTCAAAGATTCTCAGTACCCATGTTCGTGGCTTACTGCCTCTTGTAACTCTGGTTCCAGAGGATCCAATGGCTTCATTAGGTACCCACACACACGTGCACAAACCTACACACACTTTTTTTTTCTCTCTCTCTCTCTTAAAAATAAGATAAATCTTTAAATTTTTATTGCTTTTTTTCTTTGATAATTTTATTTATGTACATACTAAATTTGGGCATCTTAACCCTTCTGCTATCTTATCTTCCAACTTCCTCTGAACCTTTGTTTTCAATAAGCGTCTTCCCATCTTGATGTCTTTTCTTGTTTCTGACCCACTGAGTTAATTATGGTTGCTTCCATAAACATAGATTAGAGTTATTTCCTGGAACATAGGCAAGTCATAAGTGACTGAAAAAAAAAATGACACCCTTTCCCCAGCCAGAGTTAATGGCCATTGTCTCTCACTGATGGGTGAAGAGATTTCTGGAGCCCCTTCCCAGTGCATGCTGAATGATGATACAGGTAAGCACAGTAGCCGTGAGTTTCTGAGTGTAATGGCTGCATCATGTCAGAAGGCACTGTTTCACAGCAGGCCTCCCTAGCTGCTGTCTCTATGACGTTCCTGAGACTTGAACGCAGTGATCTACATACACCTTTTATTGTCAGGCACTCGACACTTGACTTATTCTCTGTACTTGGCACTAACAGCTGTCTACTGTAAAATGTTTCTATGATGAAGCTGAGAGCAAGTCTATGGATATAGACACATATTTCAGAGGCAGTTTGATACCATGTCCATTTAGCAAAATTACAGTAAGTAGGTTGTCCTTAGAGCCTGTGACTTTTCCAGTCATGGGCTTTTCATCAGATTCAAAGTATCAGAAATGAATTATTTTATGTGGAGCAGACCTCAGAAAGGAATCCCACCCACTTCAATAGTATTTTATTTTATTTTATTTTATTTTTATGGTAGGCTGGGCTTGAACTTTTTATGTAGAATGATCTTGAACTCTTGGTTCTCCCACCTTATCCTTCCAAATGTCAGGATTACAGGCATGTACCACCACACTTGGCCTCCTTCAGCGACTTTCAAATATATAGTACATTGTTTTAACTCAAGAAGACATGATATACAATGAATTTGTTAAACGTTTTCTCTTTCATTTGACCAACATGTCAATACCTCCTACTTCTCAGTCTTCATTAATCATCCTTTTATTTTCTGCTTCTCTGAACTCATCCTTTTCTATATGAGTACATTTATAGTATTTTTCTTTCTGGGCCTAGCCTATTTCATTTCACATAGCTACCAGATTGATCTCCATTGTTGTTCATGAGGATTTCCTTCTTTTTAAAAGACAAATTTAATTCCAGCCCACCTCCCACCACTGCTGTCTTCTGCTCATTTGTTGGTGGGCACTTAGGTTGGTCCCCTCCCGCCGCTGTGGTGAGTATGGCGAGGTGGAAATGAGAGTGAGATAGTCTTCATTTCCTTTAGATCCACACTCACTGGCTGCATTGGTGAGTCATAGTGTATTTATTTTTATTTCTGGTTGTTTTTTGTATTGGTAGGGGTTGACCAGGGCTTCCTGTGTTCCAGGGCAAGTGATGTTCTCCAAAGTTGTTTCCTCAGTCCTATTATTTTTTATTTTTTGAGAAACTGAAATTGTTTTTATTGTCTATCTATAAAAAGTTCCCAAATTATCTTGCTTCAATCCCATTTTTGAACTTAAAAATTTCTCTTGGAAACATAAAATGCCTGGTTTCAGGGCATTTCTTATATTGGATCCTGTTCCTCTGTGTCCAAAAGAGATGATTGTGGCTTATTTAGGAAAAAGAATCTCAAGTCATACATGTAAAATAATTATAGTTGTAAAACCAAAGTTAAAATAGAGTAAAGATAGACCACCTAAATAGATTTTTGTGTTCAATGATTAAATGATAGGATCACGTTTTTTTCTATTTGGCAAATTCTATGTAAGTTTTGTAATTCTATATGTTATGTACTTACATGTTTTATTTGTAAATTTAAAGATCTGATAGTCACAGTCAGCTATTGGATGGGTCACACGGCCCCCAATGGAGGAGCTAGAGAAATTACCCAAAGAGCTAAAGGGAACTGCAACCCTATAGGTGGAACAACAATATGAACTAACCAGTAACCCGGAGCTCTTGTCTCTAGCTGCATATGTATCAAAAGATGGCCTAGTCGGCCATCACTGCAAAGAGAGGCCCATTGGACTTGCAAACTTTATATGCCCCAGTACAGGTGAACCCCAGGGCCAAAAAGGGGGAGTGGGTGGGTAGGGGATTGGGGGTGGGTGGGTATGGGGGGACTTTGGGATAGCATTGAAAATGTAAACGAGGAAAATACCTAATTAAAAAAAAGAAAAAGGAAAAAATAAAAATAAAGATCTGATAGAAGCAGTGTTAGGATAACTTCAAAATGAAGCCTATGAGGTATTGAATTGTATTGAGTTTATAGTAGTGTGTGTGTATGTGTGTGTGTGTGTGTGTGTGTATATATATATATATACACATACATATATACATATATATACATATATACACACATATATACATATACATATATATGTATATATATATATGTTTATATTGCAAGGTATGACAAGGTCCTGGATTCAGTTCCCAGCATGACATGCACAAGAGAGATGTCTATTTTAGAAACAAAGAGTGTAGTTTTTAGAATTAATTTTCTGATACTTTAAAAAATGTTTGAAGAAAATAACACCTAAAACATGACCAAGTATTATCTGTGAGCTGGTAAAGGTAGATATTGAAAGGATCTACAAACGGCCAGGGACAGCCATAGTAACTTGTCAGAGAGAAGAGGCACACAAGAGAATAGGGTGCAGGAGACCAGAGTCTGGACTGAAGCTTGGTAGCAAAAATAACAGAAAAAAGGAAGGCACCTGTCTTTGGACAAATGTGCCCTGGCGGATGTTGGGAAAGTGGAGCCTTTCTACTTCTGTTTGCTTTGGTTTCTCTTTTATGAGAATTAGACTAAACGGAGTAAAAACTTAATCTTTTAGTTATTGCATGTACTAGTTGCATATGTTTTTCTTGTTCATTGCATAAAAATTTTATTAATGCAAACCAGTTAAAAACATGACACTAATGCCCAGTTGCTTTGTCTTTTTCTTGGGACTGTGTTTGTTTTGGAAGTTCTGTTGCAATAAATGTAGATCTTTTAGGAACCTTTATTAAATGATAGCATGTATAGCGAAAAGTATACAAACTGCACAGCCCAGAAATGATGTCAAAATGCAGACACTGTGCAGTCATCTCTTGGGTTAAGAAGTAGATCATTATCAAGTATTCTACAAGCTTTCATTATGCTCCATTCCAATGGTAAACATTTAGCCTCTCTAAAGATACAGGGTGGAAAGTGATTTTACCACAGTGACAGGATTAGCTATTCTATATTTATAGATAATTATTAATAATGAATTCTTGAATACATTAATGAAATTCCAAGAATAGGCATGCACATCTCCTTAGATTTTGAATCGAGTCTTACTGCTGCTTCAGCTCAGAGCAGTGTCAGAAAGTGATATGGAAGTGAAAGTATGATAAAGTACTAGAGAGGAGCCAAGAGAAAGTTAAACTGATGGGTTGGCCTGTTTCTCCTTTCCAACAGAAATCTACTTCTGTAGAGCTTCCTTGTGACCAATTTTAAAGCCAGTGAAGTAAGAGAAAATTATGTTTTTGTTCTAGGCCGAGACATCTAAGAGAGATTATCCCACCATATTCTTTCTTTCACTAACCTGTAGCTACACATTTTACTTTTTTCTCCAGCCAACACAGCAGGTGGTTCCTTCTGTTCTACAGATGTAATGAGCGATAGAGGATGGTTCCTTTCAGATGACATTTGAATAAAATAAGTAGGGGACTTTGATTTCCAAGAATTTTGAAGATGGATATATAGTAACTGTACATATTCATGGGGTAAAATATGTTGTTTTCTTTTGTTGTTTTTTTTTTTGAGACAGGGGTTCTCTGTGAAACCCTGGCTGTCCTGGAACTGGCTCTGTAGACTAGACCAGTCTGGCCTCAAACTCAGAGACCTGCCTGCCTCTGCCTTCTGAGAACTGGGATTAAAGGTGTGAACCACCATGCCTAGTTCAATATGATGCTTTGGTAACATATACTTGTGTGATCATTGAATCAGGGTAATTAACATATTGTTAACTCAGAAATTTACCCTTATTTATTTATTTATTTATTTATTTATTTATTTGATCATTGATTTAGTGGACTACTGAGGGGGTGGGGAGTTGGGTGGGAGATAATTTGTGTTCAGTTTTAGAGTCCTGTGTTTACAGCATCAAAATAAAGGGTAAAACTGAAGATCTAAAAAAAAAGTAAAAAATTTTCTTTTTCTATGTTTTTTTAAAAAATATAATCATATAGTATTTGCTAAATAACTTCTTCTCATGAGTACCTAAGGAAGACTCTAACAACATGTAATTGGAAAAACAGATATTTTTAGAAGTATTAGAGTTATTGGTCCTTGGAGAGTAAAGCACTGAGGTGAGTTAGGAGTTTGAAATTTCTTTGAATAAAGCAGGGTAAGACACGTCTTCTCAACACTATGCGACCTGAGCGTCTTAGGTAATCCAAGATGGTGCTCTGAAGGAGACTGTGGAATCCATGGGAAGAAATTACCACAGCACTGTAATAAAGCTGCTCATTGCCATTCGTTGGGAGACGGTTTGGAAGATTTTGGCTTTGGCCAAAAAGCCGAGGCTGAATACTAATTTTTCCTTCCTTGCAGTTAATCTTTAATTCTTTCATGAAAAAGAAATCTAAGTGATTCATTTTTTAAAAAGTTTATTCATTTATTATATGTATATGAGTACACTATATAGCTGTCTTCAGACACACCAGAAGAGGGCATTGGATCCCATTACAGAGAACTGTGAGCCATCATGTGCTTGCTGGGAATTGAATTTAGGACCTCTGGAAGAGCAGCCAGTGCTTTTAACTGCTGATCCATCTCTTTCGCCCCCTAAATGATTCATTTTGTTGGCTGACATACTAATTATTATTTTTTAAAAGTACATTTATAAATTTATTCATTTTAAAGATGCATTTGTGTATATGTGAACGTGTGCTATGTGTGTATGTCAGTGCTCGTGGAGGTCATAAGAGTGTCAATCTTCTGGGAGTTACAGGTGGTTGTGAGCCATTTAAAATGGATGCTGGTATCAAAACTCTGGCCTTAGAGAATATCTTACTCACTGAGCTATCTTTTCAGCCCCTGTAAATTATTTTGTCTAGAAAAATTTCCAGGGACTAAGAAAATGTGAATTAAATAGACACTTTGTAGTTACAGTTCCTGGTGTAAGATTATGAGAGGTGAGTTACTCAAGGCTCAGATAGCTCTTACATAGGGTTTAGAACATAATACTTTAAAATGTAAATATAAATAGATCTGTCAACTATGATCAAAATGGACAGAGTTGATAAAAATGTAAGGTTACTTTGTAAGCAAAATTTTAAAGAATTAAAATTCATGTACCAGCATTGATACATAGAAAGAAATAACATAATAGAATAAGTTGAAAGAGGAAGAAAAGTTGTAAAAGTATCTCTTGGTAGGTAGGTAGCTTCTTGGGTGAAATATTTGCTTAAAGGATATTTCAGCAGTTAAGAGCACTTGCTGTTTTTGCATAGGACCTAATTTCAGTTCCCAAAACCTACCTGCTGGCTTTTTTTCTTTATTAAAGAATCTAATTTTATTTTTATTAATATTTATTTTTTACTTATTCACTTTACATGCTGCCTACTGACCCCTGACACTCACAATCTTTCCCCAGTACTCCTGGACCTTTCTTCTCTGAGATCATGAGGGCCAGCTATCTTAGGACCTTCCTTCTTCTACCAAAGCCAGGTTACCCTGTCCTGGGGAAATGTGCTGAGGTTGCTGGTAATGGACGCCTGCTGCTTGGCTTTCTTCTTGTTTCACTTTGCTGGCTTTGGGAAGTTCATGTAGAAATGTCCTTGAACTTGCTACTTCATCCTGATGGTCCAAAAGAATCACTGGTTTTGTTAACATTTTTTTTTAAAAAAATTAGATATTTTCTTTATTTACATTTCAAATGGTATCCCCTTTCCTAGTTTCCTCTCTGAAAACCCCTATCCCTTTCCCCCTCCCCTGCTCACCAACCCACCCACTCCCTCTTCCTGGCCCTGGCTGCCCCCTATACTGGGACATATAACCTTCCCAGGGCCAAGGGCCTTTCCTCCTATTGATGACCGTAGGCAATCCTCTGCTACATATGCAGCTAGAGCCATGAGTCCTACCATGTGTTTTCTTTGGTTGGTGGTTTAGTCCCATCTCCCTACCTATTCAATATAGTACTTGAAGCCCTAGCCATAGCAATTAGAAAACAAAAGGAGATCAAAGGGAATACAAATTGGAAAGGAAGAAGTCAAAATATCACTATTTTCAGATGATATGATAGTATACATAAGTGACCCCAAAAATTCCACCAGAGAACTCCTAAACCTGATAAACAACTTCAATGAAATAGCTGGATATAAAATTAACTCAAACAAATCAGTGGCCTTTCTCTAAACAAAGGATAAACAGACTGAGAAAGAAATTAGGGAAACAACACCTTTCACAGTAGTCACAAATAATATAAAATACCTTGGTGTGACTCTAACTAAGGAAGTAAAAGATCTGTATGACAAGAACTTCAAATCTCTGAAGGAAGAATTCGAAGAAGATCTCAGAAGATGGAAAGATCTCCCATGCTCATGGATTGACAGGATTAATATAGAAAAAAATGGCCTTCTTGCTGAAAGCAATCTACAGATTCAATGCAATCCCCATCAAACTTCCAACTCAATTCTTTACAGAGTTAGAAAGGTCAATTTGCAAATTCATCTGGAATAACAAAAAACCTAGGATAGCAAAAACTATTCTCAACAATAAAAGAACCTTTGGTGGAATCACCATGCCTGACCTCAAGCTGTACTACAGAGCAATTGTGATAAAAACTGCATGGTACTGGTACAGTGACAGACAGGTAGATCAATGGAATAGAATTGAAGACCCAGTAATGAACCTACACAGCTATGATCACTTGATATTTGACAAAGGAGCTAAAACCGTCCAGTTGAAAATACCATTTTCAACAAATGGTGCTGGCTTAACTGGTGGTCAGCATGTAGAAGAATGCAAATCTATCCATTCTTATCTCCTTGTACACAGCTCAAGTTTAAGTAAATCAAGGACCTCCACATAAAACCAGAGACACTGAAACTTATAGAGGAGAAAGTGGGGAAGAGCCTCGGACATGCTCGCTTAAAATCAACTGTTACTACAATTCCAAGGGATGTGATGCCCTCTTTTGGTCTCTTAAGGCTCCTGCTCAGTGCACATAAATTCAGGCCGGTACACACACACCCATGCTCACACAGAGAAATAAAATAGAAAATGCAGCTGTGTGGATTATTTATGTTTTCAGCATATGTTTTCTATACCACAGATAACACCTCTAACCCTGTACAGCTGCGGTTTCCTAGATGAAAGCGTGCTCTCCCGGTCATTCTGGAGCTGCTTTTTTTTTTTTTTTAATTCTTTTTGATCATGCAAATTTCTCTTCAGTCCTGAGAGTCCTTGTCTGAATGGCATTAAAAATTTTTGAAATATTACTAATTGACCCCTTTAAATTTTGCCAGTAAGTTTGTAGTAACAGGATATATGAGTGTTTTGTTGCTGTTGCTGTTTTTCGGTGGTCCTGGAGTTTGATTCCAAGGTGTTGCATATGCTATGCAAAGCACATGCTCTACCGGTCTCGGTTAAAATCACAGTTGGCAGATGGTGTTATTCAGTTTGATATTTGCCAACTTTAATAAGTGCTATCATATTTTATTTTTACTATAAATGTTTCAGTCTAGAATGATGAAATGTTTTTGCAAGTCATGTAATAGTTTCCCTTGGGATGGTAGAAGTCATTTGCACACAGCATACACACTTTCATGATAAATGGATGTACTGCTGAGGGTTTTTTAAAAAATTTTAATGTATATGTGTGTGCATTTCTGTGAATGTATACCACATGTGTGTGGGTACCTGCAGAGTCTAGAAGAAGGTTGTCTGATCTTTTGGCTGGAGTTAGGTGGGTGGTAAATCCCTTCCCACCTAAATACCTGGAACAGAACTCAGGTTCTCTGCAAGAGCAGCAGGTACCCTCAAATGCTGAGCCATCTTTCAAGCCTCTGAAGAGTGTTTTTATATAATTAGATAACTGAAGCAAGAACCCCACATCTCCCCCTCTTTCTTTCTCTCTATCCCAATAGTAAAGTCATTGTTATCTAGAACTCCCACAGAGATAATAAAAGAGTAAAAATAGAAACTTATTAGGAAATACATTTCTATTTATGATAGCACAAATACAAGTCATGTGACCAGCCTTCAGGAACAGAGAGTACTTTTGTTTTGGATTTCGACGTTTACTAGCTTCTCAAGAACACATTTCTGCTACTTAACTGCTTTTTTGATAGAAAGTTGGGTTTTCAAAATGTGATATCTATTAATAAATACAGCATAGTTTCATGTTCCATTTGGGGATTTTATGAAATGGAGATGTTTTTATTTTATTAAATTATATATTGTTGATAATATTATCTTTCTTTCTCTTTTTTTCCCTTGTATGCTAGGAATCAAATTCAGGTCTTGAATGTACTAGGCAAGTTCTCTTCATTGAGCTGTATCCCTAGCCTTGATAATATTCTTGGACTAATTTGCCTTAAAATATATTTTTGATTTGGTTCTTTTGGAAGAGTTCTAGTTATTAGTTTTTTTTTAAATTTTGAGTTTAAAATTTTCACTTTTTTCTGAGTAACATAATTTTCATCCTAAGTAACATAGATTTGCATAAGGAAATATTTTTATTTTCTCTCTTTTACCTATCTACTTATTTACTTACTTATACTTTTTATTGATTCTTTGTGAGTTTTATATCATGTACCACTGTCCCACCATCTCCCCATCCCTTTGTATCTGCCCTCTGTCCTTACAATCTCTCCATCAAAAGAAAATTAAAAAACAACAATAAAAACAAACTAAACAAAGCATAGCAAACATCTTATTGTGGCAGTTGTAGTGTGTCACAGTGTGTTACACTGTATACATTTTCATTCACACACGGTTACTTGCAAATATTGCAGTGAGTCATCAGTCTGGTTCTAAGCATCTGGTTTTTGCTATATCGTTAATCCTGGATCCTCACTGGGATTCCTCTCAGGTATCTTGTTTCCTGTGTCATGAAGATTCTGCAGCTTTGGATCTGCAGGACTGCCTCTTTTACACACTCCAGCAATTCATAGTTGAGGTAGATTTGGGAGTGGGCCAACTCAATGCCCTGGATGTAGGCCTGGGTGGTAGCTGAGCTGCTCAATACCCCAGCTCTCCCACACCAGCACCACCAGGGCAAGCTGTCCAGCACTGTCCCAGCTAGCTCACCCAATGTAGCAGTCTGCTAGGCACTTGTCGACTCTCCAGCTCCTTGGGGTCAGCTCTCTGGACTGCCTAAGGTGAGAGGGGTCAAGTGTATCCCTCCTCCCCTGCTCACACCCTGCACAGGCAGGTGGCAGGGCGAGCTTTTCTGAGATCACACCTTTGGGGCTGGCTTACTAATTATCACCCCCTCCAGGCCAGCTCTACTGTGTTGCCCAGGTGAGGTGCCAGGCCCACATCAGTACTGCAGCTGATGAGGGACAGGGGCAGATCCAGCTCTCCTGCTCTCATGACCCTGATTCCATGTGCACATGGCAAGGGACAAGGTAGGGGGAACACATCACTTCTCATCACAACACCTCACTAGGTGAGTGGCAGGGCTGGCTCTCCCAAGCTCACGCCTCCTGGGGCAGTTCACTATTGAGTCCCAGCCACCAGAGTCAGCTCTGCTGTGCTGCCCAGGCCAGGTGTAGGACCTGCTCTCCCAAGTGCTGTGGGTGAGAGGTGTGCTCAGCACACCCACCGAGGGGCAGGGCCAGCCCTGCACAGCCCTTGGACATCTATGTGATCCCAAGTGGCTGCCCAGACCAGGGACACCTGCATGGTCTTCAGTGGTAATCTGAACCACAGGTACTAACACAGACCCCGGCTGCTTCATGGCCACGGACCCGGATATGGTCCTCAGTGGCGGCATGGACTGGTACTTTACCATGGCATCAGGTGGCGGGCCAGGATACTCACAACAGGCTTTTTTCTCGCTGCTTGGTGTCTCCAGGTCCTCCTCTCTTCATAATGATCAGCTGTCCCTCTTCTTCTCTTCCATCTGTCCACCACATATCTTGGACATTGTAGTACCCCTGCTTCAGGTAGCCCACATAACTGGTGGGCCTCTGGGTATCTTCCACCCATCTGTGCCTTGAGGCGTGGAGGTAGGCAGGCCTCTGGGTGTTGTTCCCTGTGTGGCATGGTGGCAGGTGGGTCTCCAGGTGCCCTCTGCCTGCCTGTGCTGAAAAAAGAATCTCCAGGCATTCATTTATTAAATCAATTTTTTGTTGTTGTTGTTTTGTTTTGCTTTTTTGAGACAGGGTTTCTCTGTGTAGCCCTGGCTGTCCTAGAACTCAACTTTGTAGACCAGGCTGGCCTCAAACTTAGAAATCTGCCTGCTTCTGCCTCTGCCTCTCAAGTGCTGGGATTAAAGGCGTGGGCCACCACTGCCCCGGTAAATCAATGTTTTTTTTTTAAATACCTTTCTTGTCCCAAGATGGTAAACTAAGTCACATAAACTATTTTAAATGGAGCACTGTTTTTGAGATGCTGAAAAAACCCACTTGGGATTTCAGCTAAATAAAAGTTTTGTTTAGCACCGTCAGTGTTCTTGTTCTATTGGCTCTAAGGTATCCTGGTAAGCCATGCCAGTGCGGTCACCGTTCATGCAGAGCTGTGTTACTATAGGGTTTCAAATGACAAAAGCAATGCAACCCAGAACAAAAGCACCATGATTCCAGCTCATGACATGTGCTATAATTGATGTTGGAAAAACTGACTGTTGACAGAGTCTTCAGGATAGACACTCTGAGGAAGTAACATCGATATGTGAGTGTGTAGACTGGACCAGTTGCTTGGACAAATAGAATAATGTGTTCCAGTGGAACAAATGAGTGCCGGATCACACTGATAGTGCTAGACTAGTAAGGAGATTTGTACTTTACCCAAAATGCAATAAGAAGCCAAGAAATGAGTTTATAGGGATTGGAGAGCGAGCTCAAGCTGCTTAAGCGCACTTGCTGCTCATAGAGAAGACATACACCCGGCTTATAAATAACTGCTAGTAACTGCAGCTCCAGAGTGTTTCCTATCTTCTTGGCTCCCATGTGCATATACAGACATAGGCCTGTACATATAAATAAAAAGTAAAATACATTTTAAGAAAGAAATGATAGTGTTATCATCTAATTTATTCTAAAAATCTAGATAAGAAAGGGAAGACTAGTAATGAGGTAAGAAATGTTGGAGACCTGACCTAGTGAGGACGGTAGAGACCAGAAGTCAATAGATTTGAAATATAGTCAGGAAAGAAATGTGAGGACTGTAATTCCACCACTTAGGGAAGCTGATATGGAAGGACTATAGGTTTGAGGACAGCCTGTCCTATAGGTGAGACCTTGTTTTTAAGGTAGTTGAGGAGACAACTCAGTGGCTAAGAGGGTTTGCTGTGCATACATAAGGACTGACCTGAGTTTGAATCCTTAGCAGCCAAGTAAAAAGGTAAAAAAGTAAAAAGCACGACAGTGCTCTGACCCAGAGTTAAGGGGTGGGACTGGGGAGGAGGATCCTGGGAGCTCCAGCCAGATTAGCCAAAAGGATAAGCTTCAGGCTCAGCAAGAGCCCAGCTAAGGCCAGTAAGGGAAAGGGTGCTAGAAGTGGGTGCCCAGGGTTCTGCTTGTGGGCACATGCAGGCACAGGTCTCTATATTTACATGTGGGCCCCTCCCTGCCACATGACCACACAGTTGGGATTGATTATTAAATAACTGGAAGGAAGCAAACATCATTGATGTCTGTATTATACTTTGTTAATTTTATACTCAGTAAATAAAAATATTCAATGAACACTGTATATCTACTAACTTGGTTTTTATTTTCTTTGGTTTCATAGTGAAGATTTTAAAATGCAGTTTTAGAGGTAAAATTAGTGTGGCTGGAATGGACATACAGGAACACTGATAAAGAAGACATCCCCGAAAATACAGCATGAATGAATAAAATTCAAATTATGGAAACCATTCATTGCTAAAAGACCCTGTCTGTCTTGAACATTTAATACGTAAATGACTTAAAGAATATGTGCTCAGACATTTTTTATATTTTCTGTTTTCCTGAGAATCTGAGTTTCTATCTGATATCATTTTCTTTCAACTTAAGACTCTGTTAACAATTTCGTGTAGGTCTGCAACTTGTTGTAGGTCTACCCTCAGACTTTTTTTTTTTAACTTTCTCTCTTTTTCATATTTAACAATTTTATCAATTTACTTATTGACTATTGGCAGTGACTTTTTGGTGTTGTTGGTTTTTCAATACAGGTTTGTTGTTGCTGTTTTGTAGCTTTGATTGTCTTAGGACTGGTTCTGTAGATCAGGCTGGCCTTGAACTCAGAGAGATCCATGCTGGGATTAAAAGTGTGCATCACGACCACTTGGCAGTTTAGTCTCTCTTAAACTAAGCTCACCAGTGAATCTTAAAATTTTAGACAGTGTCATGTTTTGGTTCTGTTTTTCTATTTTCTTATGTTTTGCTTTCATTCAAGTTTTCATTTTATTATTTTGGTAGCAGTGTATAGAATATGGATAAATGGGACACAGGAAAACCAAATCAGGCAAGAAATCATGAAGTTCTAACGGGCGATACATGAATGTATATACGTATATGTATGTATATCTATATATCTATATCTATATGTATTATTTATTATGTGAGTGCATGCACATATAAGTATAGGTGCCTATGGATGCCAGAAGGAGTGTGTCAGAACTCCTGGAGCTAGAGTCATACATAGTTGTAAGCTACCCAATATGGGTGCTGGGAACTGAACTGAACATATATCTTTTAAAGATCTATTCTTGCCATATAGTCTATAATAGCCTCAAACTTAGTGCATAGCTAACATGGTCTTGAATTTGCTATTTTCCTGCCCAAGCCTCCTGGGTGATAATGCATCTGATATTCTTTTCTACTTCTTAATCCCTTTAAATGTTCTGATTCTGAGCTATTTTTTTTTCTACTGTTATTTTTATCACCTCTGGTTAGACACTGTATTACGGACTAATTCTATGACTAGAAAAAAAATCACTCAATTCTTTTCTAGAGGATATATCATACAAGAATAGGCAATTTCTAATTACGGTCTTGTTTGTTTGTTTGTTTGTTCTGTTTGTTTTTCAAGATAAGGCTTTTCTAGGTTGCTCTGGCAGTTCTGGAATTTGCTTTGTAGACAAGACTGGCCTCAAACTCAGTGATTTGAACAACCCCCACCCCCTGTCGCCAGAGTGCTAGGACTAAAGGCATGCACCACCATGCCCCATAATTACAGTCTTTAAAAGTTGAAAATCAGCGAGGTTAAAGAAGGAATAGACGTTTTGTTTGTTATTCCCCTTGTCCCAAATCCACATGTTTTAGAGCTTTCTAGGTTTTGTTAGAGATAATATAACTGAATTTTTCCTGCCTTGTCGATTTTGAGGAAAGTATTATTGCAGCATAAGAAAGTTACAACCTTGACTTCAGGGCACAAGGTGATAGGAAATCTGTCCTTCCTTCCTTCCTTCCTTCCTTCCTTCCTTCCTTCCTTCCTTCCTTCCTTCCTTCTTTCCTTCCTTCCTTCCTTCCTTTCTTAGATTTATTTATTATTATACGTAAGTACACTGTAGCTGTCTTCAGACGTGCCAGAAGAGGATGTAAGATCTCATCATGGGTGGTTGTGAGCCACCATGTGGTTGCTGGGATTTGAACTCTGTACCTTTGGAAGAGCAGTCAGTGCTCTTACCCACTGAACCATCTCGCCAGGCCCAGGAAACATTTCTAAAAGAAGTTGACACTTGAATTGACTCTTGTAAAATCTCTAAGAGTTAACTTGGTGTTGGGAAGCTAGGATATGGGTAAAGAGGAGAGTTTATAAAAGGGACAATATATTCAAAGGTGAGTTAATGACAGTTGGGGGAGCTGTAAACATAGTTTTGAATGTAGAACTTTGGAAGCATAGAAGATAATTAGGTTCACATTATTAGGAAGTCTATCTTGAGTATGATGAGAAATTAGTTAACTGGAATAACATGAATTACAAATTATAGTAGTGTTTGGGGAAAATAATTTGGAAGGGTTGACAGGGAATTCCAGAAGAGTATAATAGGGAGACATAGTAATTCATGTAAGAAATGGTAAGGAAATTTTATAGTTCAAAATGATAATGCATTTATAGTTGCTGCTGGTTCCCGAAGGCCGGAAGGTCATGCTAGCATGGACGGAGAGAGCAGTGGAATGGCTGTGAGTTAGCAGCTTGTGTGGTGCTGTCCTGATGGTGGCGGTTCTCGGGCATATGCTCACAGCAGCTTCCAGCATTGGTGGTGGTAATTTTTATGATTTTGGCAGAGACAAGTGTTTCTGTGGAGTTGTTTCTTAGAAGTTACTCTGGGGCCCTCCTCTTTGCTTTTCTTAGTGAACTTGTGAGCTTGTAAGTTTTTTGTAGTGAGTTCACTTTTGCTTAGGTTATTTACACTGGATCTGATCCTGTGTTAATACTCTTTTTTTTCAAAAAATTTTTATTAGATATTTTTGTCATTTACATTTCAAATGCTATCCCAAAAGTCCTCTATACCCTCCCCCCGCCCTGCTCCCCTACCCACTCACTCCCACTTCTTGGCCCTGGCGTTCCCCTGTACTGAGGCATATAAAGTTTGCAAGACCAAGGGGCCTCTCTTCCCAGTGATGGCCAACTAGGCCATCTTCTGCTACATATGCAGCTAGAGACAAGAGCTCAGGGGTACTGGTTAGTTCATATTGTTGTTCCTCCTATAGGGTTGCAGACCCCTTTAGCTCCTTGGGTACTTTCTCTAGCTCCTCCATTGGAGGACCTGTGTTCTATCCTATGGATGACTGTGAGCATCCACTTCTGTAGCAAGATTTTGCTGAAAGGACCCTGATATATCTGTCTCCTGTTACATTTTGCCAGTGTTAATACTCTTTTTTTGTGTGTGTGTGTGTGTGTGTGTGTGTGTGTGTGTGTGTGTGTGTTAATACTCTTAACTGGTCCTAACCAATGCTGATTTATGGGCTACAGATGGGTCACTGGTAATTCGCCTTTGGCTCTTAGTGGTAAATGTTACTTAAGTTTTCATCTGTGGTCACCTGAAATAAAGTACTGGCTAAAGCAAAGCTTCGGTGGACTGAGTAGTGGTATATTTTGGGAGATACAGGATTATAAGGATTGTGGTTTTTAACTCTACAGCAGAGTTTAAAAGTGATTTTTCTCTAAGATATTTAGAAATCTTTGGTGACAGTTTTGGTTATCATCATGGAGGGGAGAGAGTATAATTGGATCTAGTGTATAGAGAACCAGGATGTTGCTAGTAATACTGCTTCCTTTTCTCTCTCACAGCAATTATCTGACCCAGACTGTCAGTAGTACTGAGTCTGAGAAACTCTGGTTTAAAGAAAACCACTTTCTTTAAAAGGGTCACAGTTTTAAATCATGGCTGGTTATTGTTAGAGAACTAAGGAATTCTGTCTTTAGCCTAAAACTATCTTTTATATCATATAAGTCTTGTAACTATCAAGTTCAGAGTTAGACTGAAGTTACTCAACTATAATATAGAATGAGCTCAGAAATTTGCCAGACTTTTTAGATTTATAAGGTGGGTCACCTTATAAATAAAAAAAGAGTGAGATTTCAAGAATTGGATTGCTAGGAATTTGGAATATTTGGAAGACTTTAGGTTTCTTTTGAGACAGTGTCTTATAGTAGCCAAAGCTATCCTCAGGCTCACTATATAAATCAATGTTGGGCTTGAATTCTTGACACTCCCTACTTCCTGCCTCCACCTTCCAAGTGCTAAGGTTATAGGTGAATACTACACCTGGCTAACTAGGTATTCTGAATCTGTAATTGTTTTTATTACTCCTTGCCTGCTTTTCTTACTTGATTCTGTTGCTGTGGCAAATGTCATGGACAAAAGCTACTTAGGAGAGGAAAGGCTTATTTCAGTTTACACTTCCCAGTAATAGTTCCTCACTAAGGGAAATTGGGATGGGAACTATGAAGGATGGCTGCTTAATGGCTTATTTATTGATCCTGCCTAGCTAGTTTTTCCCAGAACCACCCGCATAGGAATGATGCTGCCCATAGTGGACTAGTCTCTCTCACATCAATCATAAATCAAGACAGTCTCTCACAGACTCTGTCATAGGCTGGTCTGATCAAGACAGCTCTTTAATTGACATTCCCTCCTTCTAGGTGACACTAAATTGTGTCAGGGGACCAGCAGAAGCAACATCCTATCTTCCATAACTGAAAGAGTGGGTTCGCTTTGCCTAAAGGTGCCATAGTGGCCTCACACCTCCCCCACTTTCTTCACAATATGGTCTTGATATGTATACAGCCCAACTTGGCCTCAGAGTCACTGTGTAGCTCAGCCTGGCTTTGAACTTGTGATTCTCTTGTTTTAGTTTGCCAAGTACTGAAATTATAGATGTCTACCATCACATTTGGCATGGCCTTGCTTTTTAAAATCACAGCCATTTCATTGTCACTCCACCTCTTGGCTTTCAGAGCAGCTAAAGTCAGTCTCATTGATGAAAGACAAGTTTTATGTATTGCATATAATTTTACTAATTTATATTAGCAGACACCCCCAGGAAATATATATAAAAGGAGGAATCTGATTTTATTGGGTGAATTTATTAATACAGGCTACCCTATACAGTTTCAGATTTAGTACTTATTCAAACAGTTCAAACTGTTTCTAATTGTCTGCTTGTTTGTTTGACAGACAATTTCACTCTTGATCTACACTGAATAAAATTGAGATACCACCTGGGTATCGTGGTACATGCCAATAATACTGGGTATGGTGGTACATGCCTATAATACTGGGTATGGTGGCACATGCCAATAATCTCAGCATACAGGAAACTAAGACAGAAGGATCACATGTTTGAGGCAAGCCTAGGTTACATAGCATGACTGTTGTCTCAGGAAACAAATGGGGAGTTGAATAGATAGACTGCTTCTAGCATGGCTGATACCTGAGACTTGATCCCCAGTGCCACATAAGCCATACATAGTGGCACATATATGCAGTCTCAGCACTTTGGAGGTATAGGAGGATTATAAATTCAAGTTTATCCTAGGCAACATACTATGATGGAGGTTAGTTTGGAATGCATGAGATCCTGTCTCAAAACATATAAGGAAACAGAGCAAATACTGAAATGGAAGACTTGTTGGGTTAGGAAAGTCGTAGGCTAGAATTATGTGAAACTGGCTTCCTTAGTTTCTGGCCATAGAGCCATATTTACCCATACTGAATGAAAGATGCTTAGTGTAATTCTGTCATCTATCACAAATGTTCTCTGCTACTTTTAAGAAGGTACAGTTGTGAGGGAACTACTGTCATCCTTAAAAAGTGCTGTTGGGATTGTCTTTGGCCTTGGGGTGAGTGTGAAAAATTCTGCTACGAAATTCGCCAGCTGTATTCAATTGAATCCTGCAATATAAGCAAGGCAGGAATAAGTTACCTGGTGCACAAATGGTCAGAGTTCTGAGAACTGACATGGAAGGGAAGCTCTCTAAGGCCTTATTTGGTTGGATAACAGAGTACAGATATAACCAGAACACCTCAAGTTTGAAGACTATAGGCTTTTTGTCACTGTGATGGAATTACCCAGCTTTGTGTCTTGTTATTACTTCACAGATCTAGAACTCCTTGAAGAAAGAAGACAAAGTACTTTATCTTAAGGAGAGACTGTTGAGATATTACAATTAAGTAAATCAGTTTTCTTTATCTCTTTGTGTGAACAAAGGGACTTTTGTTCACACAAGAAAAATACTTAAACCTCTCAAAGATTATTAGTATTGGAACTAATCCTATTTCTTAGTGACTAAGGATCAATGTGTTCCAGCAATAGGCTGAGAGCAACAGTAGTCAGATTCGGACTGCAGCTTGGCCTTGGCTTTTCGCAGTAGCCTAATGGAGCCATAAATTCATTATATAAATTAAAGATTCTTAGTACATACTTAGAATAGATATATTTAAAAGCTGAGAGAATCTCTCAGTTGTCTTCTATACTTATGGATTAAGAGTCACTGTGGTCTGAAGAGTAAAGTGTTAACACTCTGGTGTTTCATTTTACACCCTGAATCACAGAAATCAATCCTGTGTTGAAGATGTGAAAGGTTTAAATTTCATTTAACTTTTGCTTTGCTAATACAGAAAATACATTTCTTTACCCTGCCCCGATCTGCCCCCTATCTTCTCACCCCCCACTCCAAGCCCCACCCACTCCTGACTTATTTATTTATTTTATGTATATTAGTTCACCATTGCTCTCTTCAGATACCAGAAGAAGGCATCCGATCCCATTACAGATGGTTGTGAGCCACCATGTGGTTGCTGAGAATTGAACTCAGGACCTCTGGAAGAGCAGCCGATGCTCTTAACTGCTGAACCATCTCTCCAATCCTAGAAGATACGTTTTTGTAGAGACTTTTAAACTTGTACTACTCCTGTTGCTGGTTCCACATATAACCTCTTGGCTAGAAATAGATTCTAGTACCTGGTAATCGGATCAAGCATATTAATTAACAGAGTCTCAGAAATAGCCAACAGTGTACTACATCAACACTATATTGTCTCCATGGCTAGAGTAGCTTTTTGATTCTTTGCCATAATTTAATCTATAGGAATTTTGTTTGTTCACCATCCAGTAGTTCCATACAGTGGTTCCCTGTAGAATGACATCATGTTGATGCATAAGACTTTCTGACAGAAAATCAATAAGCACTTAGATCTTTTGTAAAGACATAGCTGACAGTAGGACATACATTCCATAAAAAAATGTAAGAACATTACACCTCAGTGATTTTACTTTTTTGAGGTTACAATGTGTTGTGCCCACCTTAGCCGGCAAGGAAGACACAACACGGTTGGATTCTTCTCAACAGCCTTTATTGCAGGAACGCCTTCATGCTGCTACCGGAACCCCCTCCCCCCTGCTACGGGGAACCCCCCTGCTACATGGACCCCGGGTACCCAGGAGGTCTGCTTATATACTCTCAGCTCCCATCCACTCACGGCAGGCCACGTCACCTCACCAGGCACGCAGCTTCAGCCAATCAGGGCAGCAGGGTCATGTCTCCACCAAATATGGACTTGTTTACACTGCCAGCATCATGGTGCACCTGCGCAGCTCTCAGGATGGTCGTGGCTATTTTCAGGTGTATGAGGAAGTCAGGTGCAAGTCATAAGACTTAGCTGCAGTCCTGGGCACCATCTTGAGACTGCTGCCACACCCACTCCTCACAACAATGTTTTGGGTTATGATAAGATATATTTCTGAAGTATAAACTACTTTATCTTACTTATATTTCCTAATGTCCAGATAGTAATTGGCTGGTTTTGTTAGCTTCAGAGTTAGCATATTAAAGTATATCACTTTAACCACTTTACTGATAATCCACAAAGCTACCATTGGGTTGCTACATGACAGGCTCTGATAGGAGAGTAGCAGTTTTGAGCTTATTCATTTTGGAGATAATTTCTTTGAAAAGAATTATTAGCTTGATGTTATACCTAAAGAGAACAAAAGTCCAAATACTGCATATGAGTGATAGGAACTACCCATGCAGGACAAAGTTGACAGCTTCTGCTGTCACATAGAAATGATACACATGGGACTGAGCAAAATGTGAGGGGTTGAGAGCTCACGTACATTGAATAAGCAAGAAGGCCTGTCTGCACTGCTAGTCCTCTTGCACTCCACCTCCCGTGGCTTTATGTCTGAAGAGATCACTATGTACTTGGCTAATGGTTCTGTATGCTGTGTTGACACTTGCCAACTTAAGATAAGATTCTGATAGAAATTGCCGAGTGCCTCCTAATAATCTATTCTTTTATCTTTAGACCCAAAGCTTTTTACCCCTCCAACACAGCTGTCAGTCAACCAATAGACTTCCTTGGAAGTGACTGTGATCATATGACTGGGCTTAGATCTGTGATATCTGTAAGCAATTTGCCTTTCCAGAAAATTTCTTAAGTAATAATTGTCTTCTCAGTTTCTACATGAAACAAAGCTAGGCCTGGACATGTAGAGGTTATAGGAGGGGGGATTGTAAATTCTAGGCTAGCCTGGGCAACTTGTGAAATCCTTGGTTAAGCCACTCCCAAACCTCCTAACACACTCCCCTTTGATATTCCTGAGTTATTATTTACTAAAACCCATATTCCATCTTGGCTGCCCTGGACCCAGACCTGCAGCCCTCTCTGGCTGAGTTCCCCAACATCTACATAGTTACTATGTTCTCTTTTCGGCACACCTCAGGCCAGGCTTCTACTCTTTTCCTGGCATGGTGGCTATCTCTCTTCCTGCTCCTTCCTTAGTCCCTTGCCTGGGAATCCTAAAGTGCTGGCTCTGTCTCCCTACCCAGCCTTTGGCTGCCGACAACTTTATTAACCAATCAAAACCAAGTAGGGGCGGGGTCCCTCAGCATCTTATGTCCGGGATGTGCAGATTCTTGTGCAGTTTGGGGACCTAATTAACATAATACATACAGCGTGAGACCAAATACGTAACAGTAGAGGATTAGAAGTGCAAGGTCATCTTAGACTATGTAGGGAGGTTGGAGGCAAGCCTGGCTACTTGGGCCTCTTGTGGAGGAGGAGGAAGAAGAAGAGGAGGAGGAAGAGGAGGAGGAGGAAGAGGAGGAGGAGGAGAAAAGAGAAAGAAAAAGAAAAGGGATTAGTTTTGAGACAAGATTTTTGTTGGCTCTATTTAAATATTTGTTGCTGAATACATATTCTGTGGATTAATGGCCAGATTTATCCAATATGGCTCAAGAAGGAAGATTGTGACCAGAAGATAGATATTAGTTTAAAAGAATTTTCCTCCCATGAAATGAAATTAAATGCCTACTACTGTAATAAAACATGAGTCTGAAAGTTGGGGGTAGTAGTGGCAGCAGTAACACACACCATTAATTCCAGCTCTTGGGCAACAGAAGCAGGTGGATCTCTGAGTTCAAGGCCAGCCTGGTCTACAGAGTGAGTTCTAGGATAGTCAGGGCTACACAGAGAAACCCTGTGTCGAAAAACCAAAAAGGAAAAAAAGAAAGTCTGGAAAGGTAGTTCCATGGTTAAGAACACTGGCTGTTCTTCCAGATTCCCCAGGTTCAATTCCCAGCACCCACATGGTGGCTTACAACCATCTGTGACCTCAGTTTCAGGATATCCACTGTCCTCTTCTAGACTCCATTGGTATTGGTACCAGGTTTGTGTACCTACATAGACATATATGTAGGAAAAACACCCATACACATAAAATTAGAAAACAGTATTAACAAATAATCTTCTCAAGAAGCTGTATCAAATTACTATAAGTATAAACCTCACATATATTGTAAATTTAATATTGTAAAATTGGGAATTTTAAAACAACAGGGATTCAGTTTCTTAGAGTTTTAAAGGCTTAGGGATCAAAGTTAAGATCTAAGTAAGGTTAGATTCTTCCAGAGAACTGAGGGGAGAGTCAGTTCCATGTGCAAATCCTGCCTTGGAACATGGCTACTGGGAGGCCTTGGCAGTTTTTGGCTTGTAGTTTTATCATTCCAGTCTTTGCTTTTCATCTTCATGTGGCATTTCCCCCATGTTTGTATGTGTTTCTGATTTTTCTTCTTATGACACCAGTCATTGGAGTTGGGTCCACTCTAATCCAGCATGACATCCTTTTAACTAATTATATGTGCAAAGACATTGTTTTCAAATAATGTTTGTTCTCAGTATTTAGGTAATTGTGGATAGATAATTCAACCTAGTATACCAAACAACAAAATACATGCTGTGTATATTCTGGGAGTCTAAAGTTATTCAAATTAATCTAAACATACCTACCTTGTAATTATAATACAAAAGGTACATATGGAAAAACACTAGGGACGGGGGTGGGGGGAGAGAAATATACTCCTTAAGCTTTAATGGCCAGGGTTCTCTTTCTGGTTTATATTCATTTATATTCAGTGCCACTTACTGAACTACTATGGTCATTTGCAACTTGGAACTATCATAATAAAGCCTACTATGAGTGTGTATATTTGTTTTTTCATTTCTTTTGAGTGATATAGCTGTATCACACAGTATATATATGATTAGCTTAAAAATTCTTCTTCGAAGTATGACAGACATACTGAACAATACCATATCACAATACTTGGTGAATTTTGCTAAGTGAACATACTTATGTAATCAGAGTACAGATGTAGAAACACAACATTAACCAACACATTAGAAACCTCTCACCCCTTCCAATCATTAGCATCCACTGACAGATTATTTTAGCAATTTTTTTCTAGTAGAATATAATAATTTTTCTTCTTCAACATAGGGGTGGGAGCATATTCTCCTTTGTCTTGTGCAAGGATATCATTATTTAAATTTATTGTATAGGAAATAAGAAACTTCTGTTTAGTCGGCTGAACAAATTGATGACCTAACAGATTCAGTTTCTAGTACACAGAACAAACAACCAATTGAAAGAAATGATGGTTTAATTTAAAAAAAAATTGCCTAATGAAAGTATAATTTTACCAAACATCATTTACCAAATATAAAACACTGTTTATGGCTGCTGTGTGTGTGTGGTAAGTGGTAGAATATGCACTTATATCTGCAAAGTACCAGGTTCTTTCTGTATCACCTATCCCTGGAAAACACAATGAAATACTGCATTAGTAATTTTTTGTTGCTTTGATAAAACTTTGAGAAAAGCAACTTGAAGGAAGAAAGGTTTTATTTGAGCTTGTGGATCTATAGGGATTGTGCCCCTCATTTTGGCAACGGCGTAGCAACAGGAGCAAGCTGGCTGATAACATTTTACCAGACACAGGAAGCAGAGAGAATGAGTGGGTCCAGGTTTCAAAGCTAGCCGCCTCAGTAACTCACTTCCTCCAGCAATGTTCTTCCTCCTTAAAAGATTCTATAACCTTCTTAAATCAAGTGTTCAGATGCAGGGGTCTATGGAGGACAGGTCTCATTCAAATGACCACAAACACTAATGGACATCTTTGAATATTGATTTTTTTTTTTGTTTGAGACAGGATCTCACTGTGTAGCCTTGGCTGTCCTGGAGCATGCTATGTAGACCAGGCTGGCCTCAACTCACAGAAATCTGGCTGGCTGGCTTAGCCTCCTGAGTGCTGGGATTAGAGGCCTGCTGCTTTATTGTTAAGAAGAAACACAGAAGTCATTTTGGCTTTGTGTTATTGCTTTGTTATTTACAATATTTTAATTTTGAACAATTTGGATACAAAGAAGAGATATAAATAGAATTTTCACATTTTTCTTGTCAAAACTGATAAATTAAGATTAGTTGATTATTAGGAATGGTATTAATTATAGATTGTATTTAGATTTTTAACAGTTTTTGATATCTTTTAGTTTAGGATGCAAGTCAAGACTAGATTTTCAATTATCTTTATGCCTTCTTAATGTCCACTGACCTATGAGTGTGGCAGCCTTAGTATGTGCTTTGTTTTGCAGTTCTGAAGAATATGCACTGGTTGTGTGTGTGTGTGTGTGTGTGTGTGTGTGTGTGTGTGTGTGTGTATGTGTGTGTGTACGCGCGCGTCTTAGTCACTATTCTATTGCTGTGAAGAGCCACCATGATCAAGTTAGCTCTTATAAAAGAAAGCATTTAATTGGAGTCTTGCTTACAGTTTTAGAGGTTTAGTTCATTGTTATCATGGAAGGGAATATGGTGACATGCAGGCAGGCACTGGAGTAGTATCTGAGAGCTACTACATCCTGATCCATAAGCAGAGAAAGTGAGACTAGACCTGCCATAGACTTTTGAAACCTCAAAGCCCACCCCCACTTATTATGCATTTCCTCCAACAAGGCCATGCCTCCTAATCCTTCTAATCTTTTCAAGTAGTGCCACTCCCTGTGACTAAGCATTTAAATATATGACCCTCTGGGGGTTATTCTTACTCAAACCACCACAGTTGGTATGTGCGCAGGTGTTGGGGTACTTGTGGAGACTAGAATTCCACATCAGGAGTGTTCTTGAATTATTTTACACCTTATCTTTTGAGACAGGATGATGTCTTAATGAATCTGGAGTTTACTAATTTGCTGGACTGGCTGGCCAGCAAGCCTCAGGGATCCTCCCATCTCAGCTTCCCCAATCTTGTGGGTACAGAAGCAGCAACATGCTTCGGGGGAGCGGGCTCTGGGGATTGTACTCAGGTTGTTATGTTTACACAGCAAGGACTTAACCCAGGAGCCATCTCTTGAGCACCTAGTTAAGCATTTTTAAGACTATCTCTCAGTTTAGTTTGTTTGATATTTTCTAGTGATTAGATCAGGGCTATGGTTTGGGGATTATTATCAGATGCTTCGTTTGCTTTTCATTGCCTCAGAGCCTACACAGAGTCAGTGACATCACTGAAGAGGTTGGTCTTTTTCACTTGGTTAAGATTAGTGTGGGTAAGGTTTCTCAGCTGTCGCTGCCGTTTTCCTCCTGTTAGGGCTTATTGTTTGGAAATAAGTCTTTTTTTTTCTCTTTCTTTTATTTATTTATTTATTATGTATTTTCCTCAATTACATTTCCAATGCTATCCCAAAAGTCCCCCATACCCTCCCCCCAATTCCCTATCCACCCATTCCCATTTTCTTGGCCCTGGCGTTCCCCTGTACTGGGGCATATAAAGTTTGCGTGTCCAATGGGCCTCTCTGGAAACAAGTCTTTAAATTCAGCCTTTTCTCAAGGGAGGAACACTAAAACTAAGGTTGATCTCCTGAAGGGCAAATATATATGCACGAATTCTGTGCCCAACATTTATGCTCTCTTTGTCCATATTTGTTCATCTAATCATTTACTTACACACCTATGTATGTATGTATGTTTGTATGTATGTTCTTTCTGCCTCCGCCTTCTGTGTATTTGAGTATCAGCACCTACCACTGTGCTGGCTTCCATATTAAAATTAATGCTTTAGTTTTTGACACTATAAGATTCTCAGATACTTGGACTTAGTTCTGGAATCATCCGTTTCTCCAAGTCTTAGCTTTCATTGGAGAGAAATGCTTAGAAATCATGATCTAGCTATTCAGTATATACTTAATTTTTTTCTTTTCTTCTCCGTTCTTTTTTTGAGACAGGATTTTATGTATCTGAGAGTAGGCCACAGTCACTAATTTTTGTGCCATGACCTTAAGCTACTGACCCTCTTTGTGCTATCTTTCAGATGCTGGTATAACAGACATACACTATCGTTCCCAGCTTATTTGGTGCTAGGGATTGAAGTCAGGGGGATGCGCATGTCAGGCAATAGTTCTTCCGTTATAGTTCTTCCGTTACCGATAGAGTCATTTTCCCTTCCCTAAGACCACTGTCTTAGGGAAGCTGGGCTTCCACTGTCAACATTTGTCTTGACCTTCTGGGCTTCTGAACTCTAAAGAAAATGGCCACTTAAATTCTCCTCAGCATCCATGAGCTTTTGTAAAGTTTCAGAATCTTCCATATTCCTCCACAAACTAGATGTAAAGGTCTAAAAACCACCTGGTCACAGTTTTCTGTATTATTTACCTTTCCTGTTGATTGTGTCAGGCAGTTTTATGTGTCACAGATTGTGTCACACAGCAGCTGTATTAGTGAGGGTGTAGCAGGATATTTGATGACACTTTGAACCCCGGTTGGCTGAGGCAGAAAGGAACCATGAACCTGCCAACGTTAAGCTGGACAGTGTAGGGAGAATTTGTCATTAATAATGAAAGAGCTAGCAATCTCAAAGAGCATTCAAAAGTTCTAATAATGTTGTGACAAAGCGTAAGTATAAATATATGTAATTTATAGAGAAATATTGTTCATATTGTTTTATTTACTAGACAATCCTGTTTCTAGTTCAGCCCTTAACACACACTTTTAATCCTTTTGGCTGGAATACAGACACACCCTTAGTACACACCTTTAATCCCAAATGATAAAGGTAAAATTAGTTTGTTGAAGAAAGAACCCATGTTTGAAAGTGATGCCTAATTGAGTAGCAGACAAAGTGATGAATCAGAGACAGATTTGACAGAATAGGGTATGCTCAACTCACACGAAAAGAGAGAGGAAGGGGGAGAGGGGAAAGGAAGGAGATAAGAGAAGAGAGGAGGAGGTGCGGGGTGTGTGCTAGTTTTACTGGGAGAGTTTCACAGAGACAGGTTGAAGAGAGAACAAGCAAGACACAGGTGAAGACAGAACGAGCCAGAGAATGAGAAGGAGCCAGAAGATTAGAACAGATTGCTAGAGTTAATAAGTCAAGCAGAGCAATTCAGGAGAGGCTGAGAGAGAGAAGCCAGATTGAGTCAGTTTGGAGAGGAGTTTGAGCCAGAACAGCTGAATTGATTGAGCCAGCCAGAGTTCAGAAATAACAAGAAAAGGTGAGCTTATTCAGCAGTAAGTCTCAGAGGCCGAAAACACTCTAGGCCTAGATAAGATTGTATGGAGGCTCGGAGCTTTCAGGAGTTGGCCTAGGTTAGCAGATGGAGCTAGTGAGCCTCAGAGACAATTCAAATAAAAGATATCAGGGTTCTTTAGACCAAGCATCCCAATATATGAGCCTTTGGAGGTCACTCTCCTTTAACCACCATAGTCAACCAAGAACATTGAACTCTTACTGGTCATGCAGACATGCATAAAAAATAGTAGTAGTTTTATTGAAATAAAAAGTAAAAATGCAGATTAACAAGATAACTCATCAGTAAAGGTGCTTGCTGCCAACCCTGCTGACCTGAAGAAAGTCTCAATGAGGGATGTGTCCATGGCAGGTTGGCCTTTAGCATGTCAGTTATCTTGAGATGGGAAAGCCCACCCACTGTTGGTGGTACCATTCCCAAGGCAGTGGATTCTGAACTGTATAAGGACTGAAAAATGTGAGCTGAGCACAAGCATGTATGCATTCATTGCTTTCTGTTCCTGATGATGGATGTAATATGACCAACTCCCTGAAGCCGATTTCTCTGCTATGATGGACTGTAACCTGGAACTGTGGGCGAAAAGAAATCTGTTTTTCCTGAAACAGCTTTGGTCAGGGTATTTTATCACAGCAACACAAATGGAGCCAAGACAGCTATCATAACTTCCGAATCAATGGTTGCAAAAACCTCTGATCACTAAGAATTTCATTGAGTCCAGGCATTCTTGCCATTATAAGCATGCTCTCTCCCATTCCAGGCATTCCTCCAAGAAAATTACCAGGCTTTCCCATCAGGAAGGCCACCTGGAAAGGAGCCATACTGACCTCCTGATCACCATCTGCTGCTTCCTGCCCTTGAGCTTTTTAATGCTCTTCTTTAGTTCTGTTTCTTTATTCTCTCACGTCATGTTTTCATTCTCACTATTTTCATGGTCAGCATGCATTTGAAATTATTTCAGCTTTGTACTGGCATCTCACCTTTAACCTAGTTCATAAGCAAAGTGAAAAACATAGGTTTCTTCTTCCCAGTGGCCAGGGATGTGTAGCTGGGATGAACTGGGGTTTTATTTCGGTGGCTCCATCAAAATATCAAATGGTAGTGTTTGGCTTCTGTAACTGGATGAGGATACTAGCTCTCTAATCATATGGAATAGCTGGGCGAAGACTTAGCTTGGTAGCATCTGTAAACAACCTGTTCCCACCTGTTGGTGACTTCTTGTTGGTTATCATCACTTAAGGTTTCTGTAATAGCTCCTCTTCCTTTTTAAAGTATTTGCTTGATCCATCATCTTGGTTGCCTCTGCATTTTTATTTCCCATTTTTTTTTGAGGACTCAATATGTTTGGCTCAATTATGATTGACAATCAATTATGGTTGAAAATCATGATTGCTGGTTTCTAAATACCATTCATGTCTGTGTGGTTTCTTCTTTTCAGTATCTTTTTTCCCTCAATATTTTGTTAGCTTTATGAAGAACAGGGCAGTACTTTACCTTCCATACTCTGTACTTCCTCACAAAATGCATCTTATTTGTGTGTACAGCACACTCAGGTTGTGTGTACACATTTACATGAAAGCTGTGTATTAGTTGGGGTTCTGTAGAGGAACAGAACCAATTGGGTATATATATTTAAAAGAGTATTTATTAGATGTCTTGCGCTATACAGTCAGTGTAGTCTTACCATCACTGTCTCACACCAGAAAGTGTGAGAACTCACTAGTTACTCCGTCTATGAGGCTGGGTGTCTCTGGAGTCTCAATCTGGTGATGGTCTGAAGGCTTTCTGGAGAGAGACTGTCTTCAATCGACATTGGGAGCTTGAAGCAGCTGACTTTAATATTGTCAGAGGAATCAGCGGTGACATGAACAGGTTAAATGAACTCTCCAGTGAGAGTTAAGAGCAAACAAGAATCTTGAGCTAGAGATGCCTCAGTGGTCAGGAGTGCTTGCTCTTCTTCTGGAATTTGAATCTCACATCCGTGTCTCACAGTTGCCTGTAACTGCCTCTAGGGGATCTGATGTGGAGTCCACTGGACGCCACAGGCTCCTGCACACACATGGTATGCACACATGCACGCACAAAAACCTCAAGAGAAAAGAGACAGCAAAAAATACTTACCTTTCCATCCTTCTTATCTGAGCCCCTCCCTCCTCAGAAGGTGCTGTCCAGGTAGGGTTCTTGCCACTCCATTCAGGCACTCAAAACAGTCTGACACACATGCTCATATGGAGCCTCTCTGATGCTAGGTTTTTCCAAGTTGATAATTAGAACGAACCATCACAGGCTGGTAACAGCTTACCGACTGAACACTCATGATTGGAGGCAATAGCTATAGGCCCTCCTCAGAGGATTGCCGTCAGGCCCTGGCTCAGCATGGTCACTGAGGAAAGGCCACTGCTAAGGTGAATAGATAAGAATCTCTGCCACAGCTCCCTCCTCTAATATCTATATGTGTGTGTGTGTGTGTGTGTGTGTGTGTGTGTGTGTGTGTGTGTGTGTGTGTTGTTTTGAATCAAGTCTCTTACTCAACTTTAATGTTACCAGTTAAGGTTAGTCAGGAAGCTCCAAGGATGTCCTCTGTTTTTACCTTCCCAGTGCTAGAATTACAGGCATTGACTGACACATTTGGATTTTATATGGATGCTGGATATTTGAACTTTGTTCTTTCTTTGTATTAACTCAAAAACATACACTTTGCCTTGGTTCTTCCCCAGTATATCTTCTCTATATCAACTATTTGAACAAAGTTATCATGTATTTCTAACCTTTCTTTTTACGATTTTCTTAAAGAGATCATCATTTTGTTTAGTTGTTCCCAGATTAACAGCTTGAGAGAGTTTGATCAAGCAAGGTGCCTCTTATTGTGCAGTTTGGTTTGTACCCCAATGACAGAAATCCAGACCCATACTGTGTTAAGGAATGGAGGAGTATATTAAGTAGAGCTTAGCTGTTTGCTGTGAGGTGCCATGGTGCTTCCAGAAGTTAGTGGAGGAGATAGAGCCTGGAGAGCTAGGCAGTCCTTGATGGCATTTGTTCTCTTCCTACATGTCTGGATTGCTCCCTTGACAAACCTCTATGTAGAATACTACTTCTGCTCTCTGCCTTTACTTTCACATGTAAACTCCTGTAGTTGCCTGAAGTCTTGTTTTTTTTTTTTTTCTTTTTTTTCTTTTTTCTTTTCTTTAGTGCTGGAGATTGAAGCCAATGACTTACTTGTACATATTAAGCAAGCACTCTTCTGAATTACATCACCAGCTCATACATGAGCTTTATTGAATAGATCCTTCCCTTCTCTTTTCTTTTCTCTTTCTTTCTTTCTTTCTTTCTTTCTTTCTTTCTTTCTTTCTTTCTTTCTTTCTTTCTTTCTATTTAAACAGAACAACAGCAAAACAGGGGTTTGCTGTGTAGCCCTGGCTGGCCTGGAATTTGCAGTATAGACTAGGCTAGTTTTGAATTCACAAAAATCTGTCTACCTCTGCCTCTAACAAAGATTAAAGGTGTGATACATCTAGCCCCCCAAAATTGTACATGAAACCCATGTTTATAAAATTTCCACTCCTTTCTTTCCCACCAACTCCTCCTGTCTCTCCACTCCCTTTTATATATCTTTTTAGCTATACATCTTCTTTAAGGTGTTTTCTTCTGTTAAAAAAATTGCTAGAATAGGAGTTTGATTATATAAGCTATCTTTTAAATCCAGGTAATTCTAGTAATACATTTCTTGACAGTTTATATGTATCCTACACATATAATAATTCTATTAATTTATTCAACAAATATCTTACTAAGTACCTAATACATTATAGAAACTATGGGTAGTATCTGAGCAAAGCCACTCAAATTATTGATCTCATTTTCATAAAGTGAGACAGACAAGAAACAGTAACCATAATTACATGTTAGTGATTACTCAGGATGAGAGATGAACGGTATAAACTGTGTTACTGAACACAACTACTGCCCTGTGTAGATGGACATTATAGGTATTTAGATAACCACTGATTTAATTGTTTAGATAACTATATCACAAAAGAATATAATTTTGTGAATTATATATTAGAATAGCATTTCTCAGTTTAAGATTTTTGTAATCAAGCAGAATACATATGCATTGCAAGCATATGGAAAGCACTCATTATATCAGGTGGTAAAAATCAATGAATACTAAATACAGTTTTTCTTTTTATTTATTTGCTTTACATCCTGATTGCAACCCCCACCCCTTCCCAGCCTCCCTTCACAGGGCTCTCCCCTATCACTCCTCCCCTTTACCTCTGAGAACCAGCCCATCCTGGCACATCAAGTCACTGTAGGACTAGGCACATCCTCTCCCACTGAGGCCAGACACCATAGCCCTGTTAGGGGAGCAGGATCCACAGGCAGGCAACAGAGTCAGCGTAAGCCGCTGCTCCATTTGTTTGGGAACCCACATGAAGACCAAGCTGCACATCTGCTACTTATGTGTGGAGGCCTAGGTCCAGCCCTTATATGCTTTTGGTTGGTGGTAGCCATATGTATATGGAGGGAGGGAAGGAGAGAGAGGAGTATTAATTTTTCAACCCAGTTAAGCCCTATTTATTGCTCAGTTCTTTAAAGATGTTCATCTTCCTCATAGCCATTAGCACCGTAGTATTTAGTAGCCATAGTGTGTTTGGCACCTTAAAGGTAATTTGTTAAGGCTAGAATGGCTACTTTGCCAAGGGTTGAGGGCTGTTTGGTTTATCTTCTGATACTTGGTAATCTTTGTGGCTGGCCTACACATCCCTACAACTCTACCATGAAAGAGGCTTACCAAACGTAAGAGAAAGAAAACAGTCTGTCTGAGGCCGTATTGTGTCAACTTTTTCTAAATTCGTTTGGCCCGTTTGTCTTGTATCCAGTCATAGTCTTTTCATAGAAGACCATTTCAAACATTCCATTGTCTTTATGAGCTTTTTGTCCCCCAGTTCTTTTAAAAGATATACAGACTCCTTCTTGTTGTCATAGTTTTGTACTTTTTGTTAGGTTAGGAGAGTAGGAGCTGGAAAGGAAAGCACAGAGACCTGGATAAATGACAACTTCCTCCCTTTTCCATTTGTGTGGGTACAGTATTTGTCTGCTAAGCACTGCTTCACTGAAGGAGTTGTTAGTCTTCTCTTGAGGAATTTTTCCCTTTCTCTGTCTTGTTATCCTGACTCATTTAATAGGTAGTCAAAATAGGAGTAACTTCTGCAGTTACTTTAATTGGCATGACCTACTTCTCTTGTGGACATAAAATCTGTCAATCTATCTTCCCTTCTCTATAAAAAATGGCATGTCAGCATTTTTCAATACAATCAACACTACCCATATGATGGTTATCACAACTTACATTTAAACTTGGTTAGTAAGTTTAAACATTCAGAATAACTCACAAAATCAAACAGAAATCCGAAAGTATTTATTTACTTTTTATAGGTGAATTCTTAAGTTCTTCAAATGTCATTAATGACAGCAAAATTTACACATTTGATACTTGGAAAGCAAGTCGTGATGGCTCTTTGTTTTGGGGGCAGCAAAGTTCTTTGTGTAGTTCTGGTCAGCCTTGAATTTGTATTCTTCCTGCTTCAGTTTCAGAAATGCTGCAATTAAAGGCCGTTACTACTTACATGGCTTCTTTGTATATTTTGCTTATAATAAAAGATTTACCCACTGTGATTTTATATTTTTTAACCAAATTTTTGTCTTCAAATAATAATAAATGGTAAGTCTTAACACTCATTGTTCACATTTTCATATGCATTAATAACTGTCAGCATGTCAAACTAAGCCATCATGTTATTGAAACACCATATATTATGAAATCAGTAAATGATATGTTGCTTTTGGAGAGATTTTGAAAGTCACACTCTATCAAGGAGGAGCTTTTCTCTTTCAAATTGTACATAATTAAAACAAATTCATATTAATTAACCAGCAAATTATTCCAATGCTGGGGATTGAAAAGCAGGGTTTAGGGATATGGGTCAGTGGGATAGTATTTAACTGGTATGTGAGAGGCAACCAGGTTCAATCACCCAGGACTTTGGGGAGAGGATATAAAAATCAACTTAGATCTAGCATGGATTTTAATCTCCAGTTGTCTTATAGATTATATCCCTAAAGTTCATTTCTTTGATGTCACAGGCTAATTTTATAACAACTGATGTATAGATTGTGGTTTTTAACCTTGAGATATTTGGCAATGTCTGGAAACATTCCATTCTTGGTTGTAACAATTTCCTTGTTCCTGGGGAGATGGTAAGTGCTTGTTCCAGTGAATTGGAGCTGAGGGTGCTGCTAAACATACCACAGTACTCCAGGTAGCACTCTTCTTACCTAACACACCAAATTATCCTGCCCAAGATATCACTAGTACTGTACTGAGAAGCTCTGCCTAGACTGTGGTAAGGTTTCAGGCTAGACTAAAAAATAAACATGTACTTCTAACCAATAGTTGAAATTTGGTGCTAACAGTACCTTTCCATTTGACATTTAAAACTACTTTTATTGGGACATAGGTGGCCACCATGATATGTAAATGCCTCGCTTTTCATGTGTCAGCACTTCTCTGACAGTCCATGCTAGTGTAGGGTTGTCTGCTATTTCAAGTATTATGTTTAGAAGCACACATCAACTTCCCTTAAAACTTGAAATATTTACTCTGTCAATTTACTCAAATCTTCTGGAAAAGTAGTAGTATACTAAGTATTCACTCAGGTTTTATATATCTATTAGATATTATGTATCTATTTTATATAGCTTATTAAGTGACTCATTTTGATCTCTCAGCAGGGCCAGGAGAAGGTCTGGGGAAAATAATTCAGAGATTCCCACAGCAGGACTGGGATGACACGCCTTTCCCACAGGGAATTGAATTGGTAAGTTGGTGCCTTTATCCTGATGTCTTTTTTTTTAATTGCTGCTTTTTAGCTTTTACTATAATATTTTTCCTATTTAATAATTTTATTTCATTCTACTGTTAGGAATAATTTATTACATGAATTATGGAATGTCTGCTATGCTGTTCTTTTTCCCCATTCAGTGTGCTTGCTAGCATTACAGATTAGTGATCCTTATGTATCCAAAAGCAGAAGTCCTCTTATTCTTTAAAAATGTTGGGTTTTTAAAAGATTTTTGTTTTGTTGTGTGTGTTTTGCCTGCATATGTGCATATGTGTATGGGCACATGTGTGCCTGGTGCCCACAGAAGTCAGAAGAAGATCCCTTGAAGCTGGAGTTATAGCTAGTGTGATCTACCATGTGGATGCTCTTCTGAACTGCTGAGTTATCTCTCCAGGTCCTCTGATTTCTTTCTTTTTTTTTTTTTTAAGATTTATTTATTTATTATATGTAAGTACACTATAGCTGTCTTTAGACACTCCAGAAGAGGGCATCAGATCTCATTACGGATGGTTGTGAGCCACCATGTTGTTGCTGGGATTTGAACTCACGACCTTCAGAAGAGCAGTCGATGCTCTTAACCGCTGAACCATCTCTCCAGCCCCTGGTGCTCTGATTCTTTAAGAGAAACCTTAGCACAGTAACTTTTGCTTCAACCAGAAAAGTATCTTTGCTTTTCAACTTTCCACCTTACTGTTTGTCTTAGTTTACTGCTGTGATGAGACACCATGACCAAGACAACTTTGATAAAGGATAACATTTAATTGGGACTGGCTTACAGTTTCAGTTCAGTCCATTATAATCATGGTGGGAAGCATGGCAGCATCCAGGCAAACATTGTGCTAGAGAAGGAGCTGAGAGTTCTATGTCTTGACAGAAAAGCAGCCTAGAGGGGGACTCTCATTCACACTGGGCAGAGCTTAAGCCTCAGAGCCCTCCCCCACAGTGTCATACCTACTCTAACAAGACCTCGAAATAGTGCTACTTTCCTTGGGCCAACCATATTCAAATCGTCACACTGTTTCAATCCTAGAACTCATGAAGGAGAGGCAGGTGAATTACTGTGAGTTTGAGGCCAGACTGATTTACATGGACAGTTCCAGCATAGGCAGGTCTTCGGGGTAAGAATATGTCTCAAAAGGTAAAGTCACACACACCATTCTTTAAATGATATGGTAGTCAAGAATACAGACTCTTGAACGTAAGCCTGAGCTTAAGGCCTACCTGCATGGTATGACTTTTGACTAGCTAATTTTTTAACCTCAGATTCTTCATCTGTGAAATGGGGGTAATAGATATGCTTATATCATAGTTCTATTGTAGAGATGAAATAGGAAAAATGCATCTAAAATGCATAGAACAATATCTTCCATAGAGCAGTAGTGCTTAAGTGAGGTTGATGCTTGTTTGAGGAGATATTCTTTGTTATCTTATTATTGAGACAGTCTCTTATAGTTCCAGCTGGCCTCAAGATCATTGTGTAGCCTATGACCTTGAACTCTCAATCCATTTGATGAGTGGTTTGATTACAGGTGTGTGCCCCCATGTTGGGCAATGGGCTATGTACAGACAGCCTAGTCTCCAGTTGAGCTGAGGTCGTGAACCCTGGTAGGACCTGATGGTGATAATTTCCACCTACATGGGACAGAAGGTGTTCCCTCATGTCTCCTGGACCCCTGGCTCCTGTCGAAGTTACCGTCCCCACAGCCCCCACAGGAGCTGTGGCTTTCAGTCACCTAGACAATGTCCCAAGCTTCTGACCTTCTGGCTAGACTCCTCCTCACAGTTACCTAGCAACAGCAAGATAACAAGCCCACTATAAGAGGGGCTGCTTGGCCCATCCTCGATCTCTTAAGCTTTTACTTTCCTTACTCTCTCTCTCTAAGCTTTTACCTCTCTAAGCCTTCACCTTTCTTTCTCTCTCACTTTTACTTTTTCCCTTCCCCCTTCTCTCCTCTTGGCTATGGCTGGTCTCTCTCTTTCTACCTTTCCCCTGCCTTTCTACAATAAAGCTCTAAAACCATAGACCGTCTCTGTTCATCACCCTCTGTGCTTGGACGATGGGATAGGCTTTCTTCTAAGGAGCTGCTTCTAACCTCCCATCAGAAGGCCTTCCTGTGCTCCAGCCACAGACCAGACTAAGGACGCTCACCTGTATGGGAACCACCCAGCTCCCCTTCTCCCCCTGACCTCTCTTCCTTTCCCCTCTGGGCTGAGTGTTGTCCAGGGGCCCCTATTCTGTTCTCAGCTTCTCTGCCATATCCAGCATGGAATGCCAGAGACTGAGAACCTGGTACCAGGAGCTGCCCCTTGTCCACCCCCCTGCCGTGTGGGGTCAGTGGCTTCACATAGCCAGATGTTCACCCGGGGCCGAGTGGAAAGCGTCCAGCAGTCTTCCCGCATCCTCCTGCCCAGAGCACAGGAACTCTGGCTGGATGCAGGCTCTCTACCCCTCCACCCCATTCCCCTCCACCCACAGCCCCACACCCTCACACCCAGCCTACACAGTTGTTTTCATTGTTTATAATTGCTGTTTGTTTCATATATTTTAGCACCTCTTTCAGAGGAAAAATAGTTATTTTTTCATATTTTTATTTTATATGTATGAGTGTTTTGCTTGCCTGTATGTATATGCACCATATGCATTCCTGGTACTTAGGAAAACTGAAAGAGGGCATCATATTACCTGGAACTGGAGTTAGAGACGATTGTAACTGAATTCAGTTGTAATTGAATCAGTATGTGGGTTCTAGGAGTTGTACTTAGGTCCTATGCAAAAGGAGCCAGTGCTCCGTAACCACTGTGCTCTCTCTAGTCCCTGAATTGATTCTTTCCTCATTAGCATGGTTTAGAAATGTCCATTAGGACAAAACATGTTGAACAGAAACAGGTTGAGAATGTTGTTTTCTTACTGTAGCTGAGGTAATGATGACTTTTAAGCTCACCCTGTAATAAAGAACCATGCTTTGGTAGTGGGTAGAAAGGAGAGGTTTACATTTTGACTTTGAAAATGGGGAAGGATGTGAGTAACCAAGGACAGTAACTTCTTGGAGTGCCCCTTGCATTTCTTCCTCTTCTGTCCCATATGCTTCCTCAAGTGGTCTTACTATTTGAATAACCAGGCATTTGTACTACAAATGTTTTAGACTGTTTGAGCATCCCTTTTAGTGTTGACTAAAAGGGGAAATTTTGGGGTCTTGATCAAATTTCCTCTGAATTTATGTCTTTGTTCACATGAAAATATAGATGTATAGATTGCTGCCTTTTTGCAGTGTGAATGATGAAACCTTCACAAGTTTCTAGAGCAACATATATTGGTAGGCCAAAGAGATTGTGGATTGGGGTAGAGAGTTTGCTAGGACCAAGAAGGATACTTTTATATTTTATAAATCAAGGGGACAGATAAATATGTGATACATCTGGTATTTTTTTCTAGCAGTAAGGGAGAGACAAATTGATTTTACTATTTAGTAAATGGATTGTGTGTGTGTGTATGTGTGTGTGTGTGAGAGAGAGAGAGAGAGAGAGAGACAGACAGAGAGAGAGACAGAGAGAGAGACAGAGAGAGAGACAGAGAGGGAGGGTGGGGGAGGGTGGGGGAGGGAGGGAGAGAAACTCAAAGAAAAGTTGAAGTGTCAGTACAATGGCAGATGGAGGTGTATACTACTGATTTAGTGGAATGGAGGCCACCACCCAAGACCTTTCTATGTGACTTCTTGGCTGAGTCTTGCCATAGCATTTCAGAACTTTGGAGAGCAGTTAATACTTGAGGAATGTTGAATGTGTTGCATGTGTATGCCTCAGTGCTCATGTGGAGGTCAGAGGGCAACTTTTCAGGAGGAAGTTCTCTCCTATTCTGATCTGGAGGCAGGGTTTCCCTTCTTGTGGCTGCAGCCCTGCATACTCCAAGCCTTTTAGCACTTGACCTTCCTGCTGTTTCTCCTATCTCAGTCTCCAGTTCACAGTCATAGAAAATTGTGCTGTAATTGTAAGTGTATGCTACCACATCTGGCTTTTTATCTAGGTGCTAGGGATCAAATTCAGATCATCAGGTTCACACGGTGTGCACTTTACCCACTGAGCCAGCCCCACAACCCCACTGGTTTCTTATTCTTTAACATTTTTTTATACTTAAGAGTAACTTTGATTTGTTAGTGCCTGTACTTACAAAGTAAATTTAACTTACAAATATTGAAGTTCATTTTAAAAACTGAATAAACTTCTGTTAATCTTTGATAAAAGTGTTAAACTATTAATTATTGCCTTATGCTATCCTTACATAAATTAGATATATGATTCTGTACATGAACAGCAGTAACTTGTGTTGCAGAATATTTGATCTCATTGTGAACCCTGAAATTGTGTTATTTACTGGAAAACCCTGTTTCTAATTGTGGTGTGACTCTGCCCTTAGCACACACCTTTAATCCCTCTGGCTGGAATAGAGACACACCCATAGTACATACCTTTAATCCCCAACAATGAAGGTAAAGTTAGTTTGTAGGAGGAAGCTCCCATGTTTGAAAGTGATGTCTAATTGAGTGGCAGACAAAGTGACAAATCAGAGAAAATTTTGACAGAATAGGATATGCCCCACTTCCATGAGAAGAGGGAGGAAAGAGAGTCTACTTCAGAGTAGAAAGAAAGAAAGGAGGTGGCAGCTTTCCTGGGACAATTGTACAGAGACAGATTGCAGAGAGAAAACAAGCCAGACACAGGTGAAGACAGAATGAGAAGGAACCAGAAGTTAGAACAGATTGCTAGAGTTAATGTGAATGAGTCAGCAGAAGCTGAGAGAAGTTAGACTGAATCATTATTCAGTTTGTAGAGGAGTAGAGACAGAACCAGCCAGCCAGAGCTCAGAAAGAATTAGAAAGGGTGAGCTTATTCAGCAGTAAGTCTCAGAGGCTGAAAACATGCTAGGCCTAGATTAGATTGTACAGAGGCAGGAAGGTTCCCGGACTAGGCCTAGGTTGGCAGACTGAGGCAGTAAGCTTTGGAAATGACAATAACTTCAGGTGAATAAAAGTTAAATTTTCACAAACTTGTGTAACTGATATACTGTATGATTGTAACTCTTAATAGTAAAAAGAAAGATATATGTCAAAAGTAGTCTATCTCCGTTTCTAAGTTTGTTTGTCCAGGGTGATAGTCCCTTTCCTGATGATACATATGAAAAAACCTTCATAGCATTTCTAAGTTAGAGTGACATTGAGCATGTAGCTTTAAGGCTACTATCTAGCAGTTATAAATACTTGGAGAAACTCATGAAAACTAGATGATTGGTGCTAGTGTATTAATTTACAAACAAGTAAGGTGAGGCTTAGGAAGTGTACATAATTTTAACAAAGTCTATCAGGTAGGATGCAACAAAGCTAGTATTTAATGCCAGTCTTGTTAATTACTTTCAGTCGAGGCATAGTGTTTTGGAAGTGACATTTTTAAACTATGGTAGTATTTGTGTTCTAGTGGAAATGCTGGATCTGAAAGATAACTGGTCGAGAAGAAAAGGAGGTTTATTTAACTCATAGCTTTGGAAATTGAAAGTCCAAACAGAGTAGTACAGGCTCTGTAGTATGGAGTGCTATGGTGGACATACATGCAGGAGCAAGCAGTAGGCACAGAGGGAATCAGAGATACTTTGGAGAAATTAATTCAGTTATTAAAATTATTCCCCAGAGGGAATCAGAGATACTGGGTAATCTGTTTTTTTCTAACGACTCCTTCATAAGAACTACAAGGGGGTCTTCCGGGAAATACATCTTTCCTCCATTGACCTTTATAAACACTGTCCTGCCCTACTGTGAAAGTCTTACTCACAGCCACCTTCCAGACAAGGTCTTACTCACAGTGAACCCTGGGGGACAGCTGGATTATATCCAAAACATAGCTCTTGCTATTGAATAGATACCAGCTTCTTACCTTATTTAAGGACAAATATAGGATCAGAGCACATTATTTAATTTTTTTTGTTGCTATCTCTACTTCTCATATAGCACATACATGATATACTTAAATTCTAAATGAAAGATTGCATGTTCAACCTGAATGCTAAACTTTCATAATTTCCAAATGGTTTTATACATTTACTCACTATTAATTAAATTTCTGATGTAGAGGATGCTGAATTTATTCTTTCCATTTTTTTCATAAAGAATTTGTCTTCTGTGTAGAGATGATGAGTTTTAATTTGGATAGATTTAAAAATAAAAAATATGAAAATAAGCTAAACCGAACATAATAACTGCTTTTCCAGTTCTGGGATATTTTTGTCTTTTCTTGTGCTTTTTAGGTATGCACAAAGCCACAGACAGTCATATAAATAAAGTTGAAAGTTAAATTTAGTGACTGTATTTCAAAGAACATTAGAGAATTGTTTTTTCAGAGGAATTCTATGGCTAACAATCTATTTAAAATTATAGGGACAAATATTTTTATTGGCTGGGTCTTGAGCATCAGAAAAATAGCATTGTTTTGGCACTAGCTCCCTTTTAAGATGCCTTGCTTGTGAATTGAATCTTTTTATATTGTAATTTAGAAAATTCACTATAATAGTTACAGAAACTTTTACTCGGTATTGTAGTGTATCTCATTTTCTTTGAGGATTAAAGTGTTTGAAAAATTGTGGCTTGAAATGTAAGCAACCAAAATTTCTAAATTTGAACCTTTGGAGAAATTAATTTAGTTATTAAAATCATTCCCCAGTGATTTGACTAATATAAAGTTTGTGTTTTATAAGTATACACTGGAGAAAGAGAGAAATAAAATCCATATTCAACATTCTGCAGCTGTAACATAGAAGTAATCAGTGTGCAATGCTCCTGGAGGGCAGAAGAGCAAGTAAATTCTGAGTGAATATCTGAGTATTGATGTTGTTGGCCAGGGAACCAAGTGAAAAGGAATATAAGCCAATTTTAATGTTCTCTTCCTCTTGTGAAGAAATAAGCACGATGGAAGAATGAGACCTTACAGTATCTCGGAGTTAGAGTTTACCAAGATTTGGAGTTTTAACTTCTTCATCAAAGAAAATATAGTGTAGTAGGCAAACATGTAGGTTCTTGCTTGTAGGTAAAAAGAGCTAGCTGTGCAAATCATTATTTAAAATAAAAATAGGTGGGTAATATGGCTGAAAGGGGATTTGAAAAATACAGGAAACAACTTTAAAGAATTACAAAATACAGTCTGGTTTCATCTAAACCATGTGTGTTAAGGGTGGATGTTGGGTGATAAATGTGATGTCAAAAGTGGTTCAGATTTTGATGTGAACTATGTGTAGCAGGATACTTGATTTTGTTTAGAATCAGGTGCAGAAGTAGGAAGACATGGCTTCCTCTTACATGTCTTAACATGTAAAGGCCTACAGAAATAATTTAAGAGTTTACAGCAAATACATATGGAGTGTGAGTGGGTAGGAAGAAGTGGTAGTAGCTCATTTTGTTTTGTTTTCCACTCCCCTTTTTTCTTTGAAGTAATAAAACCACAGGACAGGGAACCTAATGATGTCTAGGTAGTTAGTCCTTTCTGTAAGAATCTCTTAAGAAAAGAATCTCTTAAGAAAAGATTATAGCCCGTCTTTGTGATCAGCATCTCACATGCCTACAGATTTCTAAAGTCATTTGCTTATCCTGTACTAGAATTTCAGTTATTTTCAGTTCTGCTTAAGGAGTACTGTTAATCATTTGTGCCAGAGGATATCTTTTCCTGTTGTCAGCTGTTTCAGTATTGCTCTCAGACCTCCTTTTGACAGAGCTTTGTTGTCATGTTGCATCCAACTGATGCTTTGAAGCCGTAGAGTAGTTGCTGAGAAAGATGCAGAACTACATAGGCCGGGCCCACTATCACTTTGTGTTGTTTGTAATCAGCCTTCTCATTTGTTGTGGGACCACGTCACTGAGTCTCTCATGCAGTTGCCATCATTTCATCTTTGTGGCCATTCTTCACTTGGACACTCTCAGTTCTTTTCTGTACTTTTCCATTGATCTGAACTCTGTGACCAGAGTCTGACCTAAAAGTAAAATCTGGACGTTGGAATGGCTTGCCATGGTGACTTTTTTTCCTTTTACATTTATTAGGGATAATAACAGGATAGCTAGGAACAGATTTTTCCATCTTCAGAATGAAGTTCTTGGGTCATTTTGGCCATCAACAGTTCATCTCATGGGAGTCTGAAAGAAAGCATGGCATAGGCAGTGTATCTATCACTTATTCTTTTGCTCAGAAGTCAGTTATACCTTTAGCTGTAGTAAAGGATAACAGATAAAACCTAGATATATGCTTTGAACTAATTTAACTTAGTCCTTGTGGTATGAGGCTCTTGAGTTATATTTTGTATAATAAACCATTAAATGTATTCAAACCATTTTTATGAGTTCTGTGAATTGCCCTAACAAATTATTAAGTGTGAGGCAGTGTATTGCAGGACCTTGAATTTGTGGGCAGATGTGAGGGTAGCCTTGATGCCCTGTTTGTGGCTGGCCTTTAAAATGGGTCTTTTGGGCCCGAGCCCTTGACTTTTGAGTCTGTGCTAACTCTGGGTAATAAAGTATTGAGTTAAATGATTGGGTGCATCATTGGTGTCAGGATTGGTATTGGTAAACACACGTTGGACATCAGAGAAAGCATAATACAGTCTTTGTCCTATTACATTTAGTCTGTTTGAGTTTTCTTTTTCTATGTGTTTTGAAAGAGGCTCATGTAACACAAATTGGCCTCAAAATTGCCCCATAGCTAAGGATAACTTTACACTCCTGATCCTCTTGGCACTATCCCAAGTGTTGGGATTCTAGATATATCCACTCTGCGCGGCTGTGTGTTTTCTTACTCTTAGCTCCATTGACGTGTCATCTTCGCTCTGAGAGTGTTGTATGCTTGATTCCTAGTTGTGCTTTTCTCCTTTCTGCATGTCACCATACCCATAATCCAATCATATTGGTTACATGTCTCAGTGAGAGTTCATTCATATTTTAGTCTAGCTAGTAGTAGGTTTCCAGTGCAGGTGAGTTCTGATAATAGTCTGAAAACTTGAATCAAAGGTAACTCCTGCCTAATTTTACTTAAAGCACCTTTCCCTAATGTTAAAACTAAAATTAGAGTAATTATTTAATTAAACTGGAATGTTTTCTGAGAGTAAGTGGAATTGGGAGGAATTCTTAAATTGGGGCTATCCTGAACAAATAGATTACGGCTACTTGTATACACAGTTGTACATATATGTGTGTGTGTGTCATTCATGGTAAAGATTGGAAATTACACAAATCCATTAGTAGAGACTTGTTTAATTAAGATTGCCAATTGTTAATTGTCAGATTATAACACCACTGTTATGAAGGAGAAACTATGGCATAAAATCTATAGAGGGCTACAAATCTAGGGCAAGATTTACTATTTCATTAGTGAAATGAAATAAAAGCCATTGTATATAGTAGCCATGCCTACTATTAAAATTATTATTATTATTACTATTATTATTATTACTATTGACAATGATGATGTTTCGATGTCTATATGTGTGTATTTGTGTATGGCTATGTATACATGAGTGCAACTCTAACACTTGGAGGTTAGAGTTGTTAGATCTCCTGGAGCTGGAATTATAGGCAATTGTGCTAGGAACTGAACTCCAGTCTTTGAAAGAGCACTCTTAACTGAGCCATCTTTCTAGCCCCCATGGCTACTGTCAAAACTTCAGAAAATAAGAAATGTCAGCTTGGCCAGACGTGGTGGTGCATGCCTTTAATCCCAGCACTTGGGAGGCAGAGGCAGGTGGATTTCTAAGTTCGAGGCCAGCCTGGTCTACAAAGTGAGTTCCAGGACAGCCAGGGCTATACAGAGAAACCCTGTCTCGATAAATAAATAAATAAATAAATAAATAAGAAATAAAAAAGAAATGTCAGCTTGGGGGAAATTGAAGTCTGGTGCACTGTTGGTGGGAATGTTAGACAATGCCACCATTGTGGGAACAGTTTAGCAGCTCTTCAGTAAAGTGAGATCACTTTGTGAGCCAGCAGTTCCATTTCTGGGTGTGTTCAAAAGAACTGAAACCAAGGAATCAGGCGTTTGTACTTACAAGTCCCTTAACAGTGGTGCTCACAGTAGCCCCAAAGTGAAAGGAGCACAAGTGTCCAGAGGCAGATGGATAGATGAACACTTAGCAGGACAGTGGAATATTATTCAGTCACAAATATGAAAGTTTGATAAAAGCATCAGTGGACCTTGAAAACATTGTGCAGTGGGAACAAGTGAGTCACTAAAAGACAAATACTATATAATTTCCATTTATAGGTGGCATTTAGAGTAGCCAAATTTATACAAACAGTAAGTAAAATGAAGGTTTCCATGGGTAGGAAAAGATGAAAAGAAAAACTAAATTGTTTTCAGTCAGAGATTTTCAGCATTGCAAAATTGAAAAGAGTTGTAGAAATTGCTGTCCAGTAATGTGTATGTACCCACCACTACAAAACTGTACATGTAAAAATGGTTCAGATAGTTGGTTTTATGTTCCATGTTTTACTGGTTACTTTTAAAAGTGTGTGATGTAGAGTTTATGTATAGACCTAAGATAGTGTCTAACACAGTGTAAGGCATTGGAGACATGTGTCTTCAGACAGTATGGCAAATGGGCAAGACAGTTTGTAACTGTTTTGAGAGAACAAACCTGTGATTATACTACCTTGTTTCAAGATACACTATAAAGCTTCATAGTCAACAGGGTTTGGCATTGGCTTAGAGATAGACATGTGTTAATAGATCAGGGAACAGTGCAAATCAGTTTCCATGGTTTCCAGGAGTGATGTAGTTGGGGAGGAGACAGGATAGATAAATAGGAGTACAACTGAGTATCCATCTGAACAAGTAATCTCGATCTGCTTTTAAACTGTATGGAGAAATAGATTTAAAACCCATTATAGACTCAGTGTAAAAGCCAAAGTTATAACTTTAAAAATAAAACTATAAGCATTTTTATGACCTTCTAAAATTAGGTCAGGATTTTAAAAGTACAACATCTAAGACATGACAATGCTGTTTCTCTGGTGTATTTGAAAACTTTTGAAAATATTATATGCAGAATGGTGGTTGATCAGATAAGATGAAGCCTTATTCTGTTTTGTAAGTTTCTCTTGGTCCTGTAAGTATTTGGAGGCTAGTTGGGCCTTCTGTAGTTGGTCATCTACTTTTAGTGAGAAGGAGGGTATCAAAAGTAGGTGGACTCAGAACACTTGATCAGCAGCCCACTAAGAACTTAGAGCTGAGTTTTCTAAGGAACTTAACATCATCTGCCCAATACTCGATCTTCTGCAATCTGGAATTTTGTGTGTATCACTACTGTAGATGGTGGCAACTTAGACATTAAAAACATATGTGAAATACCTTGCAATATGAAACAAAGGACTCTGGTAGTTTACATATCAATCATAATGTGTTCATGTATATACACATGGATAGCAATCGCGTGCTTGCAGGGGACACTATTCAGAGATAGTATGAGCTCTCTCGTTCACATACACTATTTCCAAAGGCATCTACGTAGTGATATTTGTATACTATAATCTGGAGAAGTTCTCTGGTGATCTAGACATCCTGTACACTGTGTGAAACATGCTTCCTTCTTTGTTGGGGTTTTTACTGTTATTTAGAGATTCATGTGTGCCATTTTTAGTTATTGGGTATTACAGTTCATAGTTATTTGCTTATAATGTGAACTAATGTAAGGACTTAGAATGACTTACAAATGTGTTGGTTTAAGAAAAAGAAGTATTTGGTGGCCTCTAGTGGTGACACCTATGTGTCTGTGAAAAGTCAGTGATCTCAATATACAAGATTTTATAGGGAGGATCACTAAAGTGGCAGGAGAAACACATATGTACATTTATTGGAACAATTTTTTGTTTTCGAGAACTTAAAATTTATGAGTCAGTTATAAATTTATCAGTGATATGGATATATCAGTTACAATGATTATCAATTAATGATCATTACTTTTCATTCTTTTCAAGAAAAGACTTGAAATTTTCTTCCTTCCCTTCTCCTCCCCCTTACTTTCTTTCCATTCAATAAAATTTTGCTTTGTGTTCTAGACGGCCTTAGTTTGAAGTCTTCCTGCTTCAGCTTGCTCAGTGGTGGGATTGCAGATGTGTACCAGCCTGCTGGGTTTCATATTTCATCTTAATCAGGAAGTATTTCTCTGTATATTGTATTTCATGTTTAGTATTGCATTGCATTGCAATGTGCCAGTGATGGGGGTAACAGGGATACTTTCTGAGACCTTAGAAATAATGCAAGCTACAAAGAGGCATGTATCTTATATATTAATCATGAACATAAATAGGCCGTGGTAGAATTTATGCTCTTGGGTGGGTAATTGTGACTAGTTTAAAGGTAATCTAAGTTTGTTTAAGACTATCTATAATCTGGACCATATATGGGAACTGAGATATATCATGTCAAAAAGTGAGAAGTTGATATAAAGTCAATATTTGGAAAGCCAGGGAGAACATAGACACTTTTAGGACAGTTAAATGTGAAATTAATTTCTGTTTATTCTAAGTATTATCCATTGAAATCTAGAGAGATTTAATAGCTTGTCCCTGTGCCATATAGCTATTTGCTATTTGCTAAGATAATAAAACTGTGATCTTTTGACCTCATTAAAAGTAAAATATTTTCCGTGTGCCCAGCATACGCACATTGCTGAGGTTGGCCTATGTGTGTTGGACACTCACTAATACATGGAGCAAGCTGACTTTTAATTACTTTTGTTAAAAGCAAAACTAATCTTAAATTCTTTTTTTTTTTTGTTTTTTTTTTTTTTTTTTTGTTTTTTGTTTTTCGAGACATGGTTTCTCTGTGTAGCCTTGGCTGTCCTGGGACTCACTTTGTAGACCAGGCTGGCCTCTAACTCAGAAATCTGCCTGCCTCTGCCTTCCAAGTGCTGGGATTAAAGGCACAGGCCACCACTACCCGGCTCTAATCTTAAATTCTTCTTCTTATCAGGAAGGGTTAATTAAATAACATTAGAGAGACAATAGTAGGATCACTGGCTGCTTATTACTCTTCAGAGAATCCCAGTTTGGCTCCTAGTACCACATGGTGGCTCACAGCTACTGGAACTTTAGTTTCTGAGCATCTGACACCCTCTTCCAGATTCTGTGGGCACCAGATAGCTACATAATACATAGACATACATATAGATAGTACACCCATACACATCAAATAATAAATAATAATAAAAACAGTAGTAGGGAAGCATTTTATTATTAAACTTTGAAGACTAATGAGATATTTACAGAGTTGGTGGTTCCAAGTTATTTTTATTGTCTAAGATAGACCTCATTTACAAATGCTATCCATAGGGTTTGTGGACTGGGGAATTATGGCACCAGTAGGGCTCTAAATAAACAAGTTAGATTTTACAATTGAGATTATAACTGACTGAAAGACTTCCCTAAGGGGTAGTACAACCTTAGTATTTCCTTCAGTTTAGAGCTATGTACTTAGTTTAGAACCAGAAATAACCTGTCAAAAAATCTGAGTGGTTAAGCTATTCATTTTTTAATCAAGTGTGTTTTCCATTATTTGAATTTCACTGGACATTGATGGCTTTTCCACATATTTCTGAGCTCTGATAATCAAAATGAGTTGGAATTCTGGGTTCTTAAAGTCTTTATATGTTTTTTAATTAAACATTTTTAGATAATGTATTTTGATCATATTTCCCTTCCTCCCAGAGTCCATCCACTTTCCCTTTCACCTGAGAGAGAGAGAGAGAGAGAGAGAGAGAGAGAGAGAGAGAGAGAGATGAGAATCAAAACAAAAACCCAGTAAGACCCCCCCGAAAAAGTGAAGGTAGCAAAAAGCAACCTCCAAAAGGCCATTGAGTTTGTTTTGTGTTGGCCAACTACTCCTAGTCCTGGGGCTGCCCCTGGAGTGTGATTGATATGTTCAATGATACTCTATTGGTGAAAACTAATTTTCCCTTTGCCTGCAGGTACCAGGTGAAAATAGCTTCATGGTTAGTAGGAGTGGGACTTGTTTTGTTTCTTTTTTGGGGGAACTTGTTTCTTTTCTTTTCTTTTCTTTTCTTTTCTTTTCTTTTCTTTTCTTTTCTTTTCTTTTCTTTCTTTTTTTTTAATTGCATTATGATGAGAAATAATAGATATTTCAATTTATCTGAATTTGTTAACATTTAAAAACATATTTTGAGTAAATAGACTTACATCACATTCTTCTTTCCCTTTTGTACCCCAACTCCTCTCAGAGACCCCCTTCAATACCTGCCATACCTTTCGTTTATCATATTCTTTAAAATTTATAAAATATTATAACAATAAAAATGAGTATCATAAAAGTTGTTTGATATTAGACAATCAGTTGAACAGTTTTCTATAGATGCTTATCTATAGCAACACTGAAAATATATACGTTTTTCTCTATAAATTTTAAATAACTCCAAATGTATTAACTGTGATATTTTAAAATAATAATATACCATCAGTTTTTTTAGTGAATATAACTAGATAAAGTTTGTTTGTTTTGTTTTTAGTAGAGCTTAAAATCTTGGCTCTTACTGTGGTACAAACTCAAATTAAGAACAATTTTTGGACATTGGAGTTCATTGTAATAAGGCTGTACTTCAATGTCCCTTACATCAACAAAGAATTTTACCTCCATGGTAGCTAAGCTAAGAGTTGACAGTTCTGCCACACCAAGGAATGAATTGTAGGCACCATTTTTGGATACAGATTTTCTGCTATGGTCAAAGCTGTTTGACTTGAGTGATTATCTTCATTCTCAACCCGCAGGGAACAGGTTACATTTGTTTAAGAAATGGTGTGAGTATTGAGATGGTCTATCCATGAAGTCATTCATCAACTGTTTCAATGAAGAATGGTTCTGCTTGGAGGGTGGCACAGACGATAGGTGAGGGTAAGATTCTAATTCGTTGGCTGTGATGATTTTGAAAAGCACTCATCTCAGAGTAAGAGTAACTTATAAAGTCCTCTTTTTCAAAATTGATACAATAATTATAAATATCAAGCAAAGTATTCAGTTTCACTCTGTGCTGTTCTCTTACAAGCCACCTCCCAAATTAATTGCCTACGTTTCTTTTGGCTGTGTAAATAATTTTGAAATAAGCTCTTCTGAAAACCACAGTATAGTGTAAAAACATCAAATAAACAATCCTACTAATAGAGAGGCAGAGGTAGGAGAAGCATGATTTCAAGACCATTATGTGGCACACAGCAAGACACTGTCATGTACAAAGAAGCAGAAAGTGTATATGGATTGTACAATACTGGACCTATTTCTCCAATTACCATATTAGAGAGACCACTGGATGATAGCCAAATTTCTGATTCCTCATATTTTTGAATTTCAGTCGATTAGGATATGTTGGTAACATTAATTTTCATATTAAGAGATATTAAGGAAAAGTGATTGTTACTTCCTGTTATTTTTGTTATTAGAGGTGGAATTATGTTTGTGTGGGTTTGTTGTAAGATTACTTTCTTGCTTTTTCTAGGGTGTAGATTCACTCCTTGTGTTGGTATTTTCCATCTATTTTCCTTTGTAGGGCTGGATTTGTGGAAATAGATTGTGTAAATTTGGTTTTGTCATGGAATATCTTGTTTTCTCCGTCTATGGTAATTGAGAGTTTTGCTAGGTATAGTAGCCTGGACTGGCATTTGTGTTCTCTTAGGGTCTGTATGACATCTGCCCAGGATCTTCTGGCTTTCATACTCTCTGATGAGAAGTCTGTGTAATTCTGATAGGTCTGCCTTTATACGTTTGTTACTTGATACTTTTCCCTTACTGCTTTTAAAATTCTTTCTTTGTTTAGAGCATTTGCTATGTTTTCTAATTCCAGGGTTTGTGATTTCTTTATTGTTTCCAGTTCCATTTTTTTAATTAAGTATTTTCTTCATTTACATTTCCAATGCTATCCCAAAAGTCCCCCATACCCTCCCCTACCCACCCACTCCCACTTCTTGGCTGTACTGTATAAAGTTTGCAAGACCAATGGGCCTCTCTTTCCATTGATGGCCGACTAGGCCATCTAGTTCCATTTTTAGATCCTGGATGGTTTTGTTCCTTTCCTTTGCCTGTTTGATTGTGTTTTCCTGTAATTCTTTAAGGGATTTTTGTGTTTCCTCTTTAAGGGCTTCTAGCTGTTTACCTGTGTTCTACTGTGTTTCTTTTTAGGGAGTTATTTATGTCCTTCTTAAAGTCCTCTATTATCATCATGAGAAGTTATTTTAGATCTGAATTTTGCTTTTCTGGTGTGTTGGGGTATCCAGGACTTGCTATGGTGGGAGAATTGGGGTCTGATGATGTTTCTGTTGCTTATGTTCTTTTTTTTTTTTTTTTTAAGATTTATTTATTTTATTTTATGTGAGTACACTGTAGATGTCTTCAGACATACCTGAAGAGGGCGTCAGATCTTGTTATGGATGGTTGTGAGCCATCATGTGGTTGCTAGGATTTGAACTCAGGACCTTTGGAAGAGCAGTCGGTGCTCTTAACCACTGAGCCATCTCATCAGCCCCGCTTATATTCTTACACTTGCGTCCCACCATCTGGTTATCTCTAGTGCTACCTGCCCTTGGCTATGTCTGACTGTGCTCTTGGTTGTATAAGAACGCCTCAGAGTCAAGTTGTCTCTGTGATTCTGTGATCATGTGATCCTGAGAATCCTGGGTGTGTCCGAGCTCCTGGGAGTCAAGCTGCCTTTAGGATCCTGAGATCCTGCTGTGACCAAGGTTCTTTGATTCTGTGATCCTGGGCTTGTTAAACTGCCAGGAGTGGAGCTGCCTCTGGGTGATGTGGTACTGGCTAAGGAGTTTGCACCCAAGGTCTGCTCAGGGCATCGGCCCAGACAGACCAAAAGGAACCTGTGCCACTGGTCTGGCAGAGTTCCTGCGTGCCTGGGTTCCGCTGGTCACAGTTACTCCAGGTGTTGGGACAGATGTTGTGCCCTCCTCACCTCTGTTCCTATGATCCTGGGCCTGTTCAACTTGTTTCTTTATACAGCCAGTTTGTATGCTTTTTGTTCTTTTGTTTTGGTTTGGTTTTTGTTGTTTCATGGATGTGGGATACTGATATTTGCTGTGTAAATGTTTACATTTGTTTAAAAAAATCTTTTTTGGATTTAAGGGTTAGTTGCTCTCCTTATCTCTTCTGACTAGTTTTGGCTTGATGTCTAATTTGCCAGATAAAAGCTACAGTTATATAGCTATAGCTAAGTTGCTACAATTGTCTGTTTATGGCTTATATTTCCTTAGTAAGTTGGTTTTCCTCCATCAACAGTCAGATTTTGGGACATCTTTGGTAGCTAAATTTGTTTTTTAAAGACAGTACGGTACATAGTTGTTTCTTATTTCTTTAAAAAAATTTAAAAAGTTAAAAATTTCATTTTGATAATATTCATCTTAACTTCCCCCCCCCCCCCCCTTTTGGGATGGGTGTTCGAGACAGGGTTTCTCTGTATAGCCCTGGCTGTCCTGGAACTCACTCTGTAGACCAGGATGGCCTCAAACTCAGAAATTCGCCTGCCTCTGCCTCCCAAGTGCTGGGATTAAAGGCATGTGCCACCAGCATCTGCTGTCACCTGAATTTTTGATCTTAGCCATTCTGACTGTGAGGTGGAATCTCAGGGTTGTTTTGATTTGCATTTCCCTGATGTTTAAGGATGTTGAACATTTCTTCAGGTGTTTCTCAGCCATTTGGTATTCCTCAGTTGAGAATTCTTTGTTTAGTTCTGTACCCCATTTTTAATAGGGTTATTTGATTTTCTGGAGTCCGCCTTCTTGAGTTCTTTATGTATATTGAATATTAGTCCCCTATCTGATTTAGGATTGGTAAAGATCCTCTTCCAATCTGTTGGTGGCCTTTTTGTGTTATTGATGGTGTCTTTTTGCCTTACAGAAGCTTTGCAAATTTATGAGGTCCTATTTGTCAATTCTCGATCTTACAGCACAAGCCATTGCTGTTCTGTTTAGGAATTTTCCCCTGTGCCCCTATCTTCAAGGCTTTTCCCCACTTTCTCCATTATATGTTTCAGTGTCTCTGGTTTTATGTGCAGTTCCTTGATCCACTTAGACTTGACCTTAGTATAAGGAGATAAGAATGGATCAATTCACATTCTTCCACATGATAACCGCCAGTTGTGCCAGCACCATTTGTTGAAAATGCTGTCTTTTTTTCCACTGAATGGTTTTAGCTCCCTTGTCAAAGATCAAGTGACCATAGGTGTGTGGGTTCATTTCTGGGTCTTCAGTTCTATTCCATTGGTCTACCTGTCTGTTGCTGTATCAGTACCATGCAGTTTTTATCACAATTGCTCCTTAGTACAGCTTGAGGTATTTTAATACATTTTAATTTAAATATAATGATATCACTTTCCCCTTTTTTGTTTTTTCCTTACCTCCAACTTCGTTGAGAACCCCCACCCAACTCTCAAACTATAGCCTCTTTTTCTGCGATTATTATCGTTATACATACATATATAAATAGTAAAACATATAAAAATACAACTTCAGAGTTTCTTTTTGTTGTTTGAATTTACTGTTTTAGAGCTAACCATTTGTTTTGGATAACCAATTATGGGGCTTATCCTTGGGAGAGGGTAATTTGCCCTGTCTGAGAGATCGTTAGCTGTTCTTTGTCAAGGGGCAGGAACAAGTGAGATTTTTCTCCCCGTGTAGCAGCATATCTATTGATACTGTCTTTATTCATGCCTTGTTTATGTAGTCGTTTTTCAGAGAGACAGTCTTATGGCAGACTTTCTAGTGTTCTGAGTTTTATTCCTTCCCCCTGCCTGCCATGAAATCTTCTTTTCCTTTAGCATTGCTTCCCTTTCACTGGTAGCAGAGTTGCCATTCTTAAACCGTTACATTCTACCACCCCTCCCCTTTTCCTAAAGCTCAAGTGAAGGTCCATTCTCTACCATGGCAACAAAGTCTGTCATTACTGTCATCCAAGTTCTTCTCTCAAACACCAGCTTGTAGTATTTAAACAGTTTGTTTTCCACCATGAAGACCTTGGTAGTCTCCCCCTTCTGGCTTCTGTCTCCTATGAAACAACTCCTTTCTCTTGCAGTTTCTTTTGTGTCCCTTTCTTGCTTTTAAAAATAATCAAGCAAACAAAATTGGCCCACATTGGCCAATTTTCATATCTGTGGAACTCTTTTTTCATTCCATCACTTAGAATTTACTTCATTGTTCATATTTCTCCTGTTTTTGGTTTTGGTATCATTCTTGTCACTGAATGTTTTTCTGTTAAACATTTTATTATATAACAGACACTATTTTTTTCATTTCTCAGTTGTGAGAAATTAGGGTAATATATTTTCTAACTAATAAATTCATCTGTAATCTAACAATACAGTGCATGGATTAAGCTAGTGATACTGAAATTATCAAAATTTTTTATGTTTTAAATTACATGTTAAGATACACACACATCCACTAGAACGAATGCAGAAGTCAGAATGACTCATAGAAGTTTTTGCTTTTCTACTATGTGGGTTCCAGAGGTTGAACTTAGGACACCAGGCCTGGTGGCACATTCCTTTACCCACAAAGCCATCTTGCTGATCCTTATGTTATATTTTAGATTAGAATACATTTAAGATTATAGATTCTGTACAGCATTATGGATTATTCTTATCAATAGAATACCTAGTTTGCTCAGTTTTACTAAGATTGAAGAATTAATCAAGGACTGAATTTGACCTATCTATAAAAGTAATGAACTGTAGAAATGACACTAAAAATAGTTTGAATGGTTTTATAAAATTATGTACTCCTAGTGAAGGAAGATGCGTAGTAGTCACTTAGCATTGCTTAGTTGAAATGACATTATGGTTTAGGAGCACGCACATAGTGACCGTAGCGAGCCTTAATATGAAGAGGAGTTCAGACTTCCTCTAAAGTTAGAAGTTTCTTCTGTGATACCCACAGCTGTCTTGCCCATGATTTTATTTTTAAGCATTCAAGTTAAATTAAGAAGCAGCATCAAGTATCTAGCAGATAATCATACTTCTTTTAAATAACCTAAAAACTTCTCATTGTTGCAAAATTATGTTTATTTATACTTTTTGATGAAAATGGGAAATGTATTTTACATGATTTTATGCTTTGTCCACCTTGTTGATTGGCAGTTCCCCGTTCTGTACTCCGTTATCTAGATAGAATTGTTAATGGGTGTTGCTGTGTGTGTGTGTGTGTGTGTGTGTGTGTGTGTGTGTGTGTAGCAGTGTTTGGATACCAACTTACTGTTTGGAAAGATTTTTTGGAGTGTGGTATTCTTTCGAGTTTTATTGAACTTTCGAGGAAGGGAATCCCTGTCAGGGATATCAGTGAATATATGGAATCAAGGCTTTTCTGCCAGTAGAAAAGAAGGATCCAAAGAAGGAGTGTCAAAGTGAGCAGAGAAGTGCAGGGTGTCCATGTATGCTTAGCCTTTGCATAGCTAGGTTACATGTACCATATTACAGGCATTTAGCGCACTCACAGAAATAGTTATATTCTTTTAGGTCCTTGAAAGTTAGGACAATGTATTTAAGAAAGTGAGGTTGATGATAACATGTAAATGTGTTTTCCTCTAAGGAAAATAAATGTCAACCTTTAGCATGGAGAGTTGGGAGGAACCCTTTAGTTATGTAGGAGTCTTACAAGAAATGCTGACTGGTGTTTCTGTAATGATTTCACCCCAATTCCAGGAGGTTTAAGTCATGTGTGATTATTAGGTAATTGCTCTAGTCCTGCCTTTGCCCTTACTTGGCCATGCAGCCTCCCATTGCATGCCTGTTCTTGCTTGTATTTGTCAGTTGACGTTCTCACACAGACTGGGGAGGGGGACCCCAAACCCAACACACAAGGAAATGCCTTCATCTCATGTCTGCCATACTTTAGGAAAGCCTTTTAGAGACTTCTTTGACGTGCTTAAATCTGTGTGCTAGTCCTTAAGGTGCACAGCAGGGCATTGCTTTTAAGGAAGAGCTCAGGCAGGTGAAGATTTGTTTCCAGGTGGAACGTTTCTAGCAGAACAGCTTAAAAACCAGTAAAATAGACTGAATGACCAAATAAAGAAAAATATATTGAAAAATGTATGACAGACATGAGATGAAGACACTTTGTTGTGTGTGAGATTTGTGGAGGTTCCCTTCCACCTCCACCCCTGGTCTTTGTGAAAAGGTCAATTGGCTAATGTTTCACAAACCAGTCAGCTTTTCTGTTTGTTTTCTAGGGCATATAAATGTATATGTTGCATTTATGTATGTATTAGGTTCCCCTAATCTGGAGATGAGATCATACGATTTTTTTCTTGTCAGTAGAATATGAACAGAAGTCAAAGATAAAGTATGGTTTTGATTTTTGTTTTTCTTGTCCTGATATTTTCAGTGCTAGGTCTGATTGGAATTTTGGACCTTGATTCCCCCAGATGACCAAATAAAAAGTATTTGCAATAATTGTTCCCTACCCAGTATGAATTACTGACTTGTTTAAGGAGGAAACTGAGAGTTGTATTATTCGTCATACTAGTGAACTTTATACTATTTTGTATAGCAAAGTAAATACTGTGTTTCATATCAATATATAAACTGGTGTTGCAGTTTAATAATGCTGTTGGTGCTTATTGGAAATAGCACTTCTCATTTACTTGTGGTATGTTAGGTACTTTTACTATCTTCTTTCACCCTTTATGGTTAGTTACTTATTGGAAGTAAATGTTGTTATCTATATTTAGGAGAATTGGAATCCAAAGCTCAGAAGATTAATAATTATAATTAACTTGGCCTAGTAATGCTATTTATTGCATTATTTTATTATAACTACTTGTTCGGTTTCATTTTTCTAGACTGTAGTATTTTAGGAAGCACCATCAGCTGTAATTCACTGTTGTATATTATTAATGGCTATAATAGCCTGCAGTAGTTCCAGAATAAATACTGAACAGATGGATCAATGACATTGGCACAGAGAAGGCTATAAAGGAATGCATCAGTTAGTAAGTTTACTAGGGACTCTCAATCAAATCAAAGATTTTATTAAGTAATAGTGACAAATACTGAATAAATTTGAAGAACTTAATTCTGCTTAGGAATCATTTGTGAAGACTTTTTCCTAGATACAAAGTTTATTTAATTAAGGTAACATGTAGTATTTTAAAACAATGGCCTTGCTGGGTGTGGTGGCACACGCCTTTAATCCCAGCACTTGGGAGCAGAGGCAGGCGGATTTCTGAGTTCGAGGCTAGCCTGGTCTACAAAGTGAGTTCCAGGACAGCCAGGGCTATACAGAGAAACCCTGTCTCAACCTCCCCCCACCCCCAAAATGGCCTTGAAGTTCTTTGACTTTTTTTTCAAGGTATACCTTTTTCTTCTTTCTTTATCTGCCTGTGGCAAAAGAACATAGACTTTTGAGGCTAGTTCATAAATAGTGATACAGATGTCTCTTGTCCTTGGAGTAGTTACATTTGAATCCTTTAACCACATGTTTATCAGTTTAGTTTCTCATTAGCCACTTCAAAAGAAAGGTCTGTTATGGCTCATGGTTTCCCGGAACATAGTCCATCTCCCCTGACCTCAGTACAGCAATTTGAAGAGAATTAAAGTACTTTTAATGATTTATTTTAATTATGTGTTCTTGAATGCATCTCTGTGTAGGTAGTGCATGAGAATGTATTTACCCACAGGCCCACAGAAGCACAAGATTTCTGCCCCACCCCCTTTTATTTGTTTTTTGAGATAGGGTCTGTCTGTGTAGCCTTTGCAGTCCTGGAACTCAGTTTATAGACCAGGCTGACCTCGAACTCACCTCCTCTGCCTCCCAAGTGCTGGGACTAAAGGTGTGTGCCACCACCCAACTGGCACAAGATTTCTTGAAGCTGGAGTTACAAGTGGATATGAGCTGTCTTGATGTGGATTCTGGGAACTGCACTTACATCCTCTATAATAGAACTGTATTTGCTCTTAACCCTGAGCCATCTTTCCAGTCCTGAGAATTAAAATATTAGTAATATTGATGTACCAATGCATGAACTCAAAGCTTTCTGTTCATTTAGATCTCTAATAATTGTTTTGTTGATATTCTGTAACCTTGTTAATGTCACTTGTCAGTTCTAGTAACTTATTTTTGTTGTTCTTTTTAAATTTTTATTTGATAACTTCCATTCATATTTAGAAAATACTTGAGCTTTTCAAATAATAATAGCACATTTATGACTATGCAAACATACCCTTTGTGTATATATAATTATTGTTTTGTGCAGAAGCAGTATTTTAAAATATCTCTAAGATTAAATAATAATGTTTGTTTTACTATTATATAAATATGACTTGGTGCTTTTAGTACTTTTATGGGTTATTTCATAGCAGTGTAGTAACTAGTGCTACTTTTGGGGGGAGTTATGTTTCATGAAGGTTATATCTCAAGGGATCTCTCTGTTGTACTTTGACTGCCTTTTATGGCAAAAATCAACATACTTGATTGACATTGACAATACCTAATTAATAACAGAAAATGATTACCAAATAATATTTTATGAGTGACTACTACTTAAAAATTAGGGATGCTTTACATGAAGCCTCCTGACTTTGTTGATAGGATATTTCATGTTTGGATATATATTTGTTGTATACTTTATATAATAGTTACTACTTTGTGAAGCCTCAATGTGCAGTAACCCCCAAGCATACTGGCTATTACACATGCTGTCATTACAGTGTAAGGCAGCACCTTTCTTTAGACTATTATTATTCTGGAGTCATCATTGCTTATGAACAGCTTGAAGAGAAATTCTGAGTATGAATCTTCCTCAAACTTTCACTATTGTATTGTATTGGTTATTATAATCTGTCTACAAGTTTAATACATTTTGTGGGAACATGTTGATAATCTGGTTTTATAGGATTGTGACTAGTGATTTGTATTTATAAATCACCAAAAATAATACCTATAAAGAACAGTGATTTCATATCCACTACATTAGGTTCTACTTTTTTTTAGAATTAACAAAGCATAACTTTTGGTATTTGGGTAGATAGAGAATATTTTGGGTCAATAATACTAACTTTGAAGTATAAGGATGTTCTTAGAATTTGTGACTTCTGTGTTATACGGGAGACTTTTCTTTTTTTAAAGATTTATTTATTTATTATATGTAAATACACTGTAGCTGTCTTCAGACACTCCAGAAGAGGGCTCCAGATCTCGTTACGGATGGTTGTGAGCCACCATGTGGTTGCTGGGATTTGAACTCAGGACCTCTGGAAGAGCAGTCAGTGCTCTTAACCACTGAGCCATCTCTCCAGCCCCCACAGGGGACTTTTCTACTTCGATCTTGATCATTTGTTAGGCTTTGCATTTGTTTCACATTGTAGGAAGATTTCATAGCATAGTTCCTTTAAATTCTGAAAAAGCCAAAGGTAAACAGAAATTTGTGTATAAATGGCGGGTGTCAGTAAGTAGTTAATTAAGTTCTGGCATTTTATGTTTTAGAATTGTTTATCTAGATCCAGTTGTTTTGCTAAGAGAAATGTCTAAAGTGTTCAGAGATAGTCTTGTTTATATGTGTGACATATGTTACTCTTTTACAACGAATGATTTTCATATTTGCTTTTCCAGACTTCACTATTAGTAGTTAAAGGAGTTGAGGCTGAAATTATGAAGGACTTATATTTCTAAGAGCAGGTGCAGAGTTGGCAAAGTTTAAAAATTAAAAAGGATGGTTCATTCTTCCTAGCTGAGTGTCACATCTAATGTTCCAAGAAGTGATATTTGGGCGTAGAAACTTAATGGCATAGTTTCTTGGTGAATGTAAGTTTTGTATAAGGGTGATGGGAACTGCTTTTAAGGTTATACTTGAAATGACACATCTGTTAGAAATCTTGTTGGAGAGCTGGATAGGTGTGTCACTGTGATTTCATTTTTCTCGTGTGTGTGTGCATGCACGCGTTTGAGTACATGTGTGCATGTGCCATGTAGAGGCCAGACAACAATCTTGAATATCATCCTCAGGAATGCCATATACCTTTTTGAGACAGGGTCTATTTTGTCCTGGAGCTCACCAAATAGGCTAAACTGAGCTGGCCACAAAGTCCCAGGATCCTTCTATTGCTTGTGCTGGATATGGAATTAAGTATATTAAGTGTATATTTCATATGCCATTGACATACACACTAAATATATGTGTGTGTATATACACATATGCACACCCACACATTATACATACATACATTCATTCATTCATTCATTTATTCTACTGACACAAGTATGTACAGGTATAGCTCTCTGACTTATGACAAAGGTGCAAATGCAGTGTTCCTAGGAAGAGGAGCTAAGAGCAATTGGACATCAGTAGACACCCCTACTCCCTCCCAAGGCTTAATCCTAAAATACATGATTTGTACAAAAATAACTCAAAATGGACCTTAGATTGATTTTCAAAATGTAAAACTATTTAACATTTAGGAGAATCAGAACATCTTTGGGAACTAAAATTTGGAGAATTCTTTGGTATACAAAACACATGGTATGTAAAAGTAAAAAATGGTTAAATTTCAACTTACCTAAATAAGTAAGTAAGTAAATAAATAAATAAATAAATAAACAACCTTTGTCCTAAAATATCCTATGATGAGGAAAAAACAGCTAGGATAAAATAGTGCAAATCATATACCTAACAAAAGACTTAGAAATACATTAAAAACTAAACATCAACTTTAAACAATAATAATAGAACATTCTATTTAGAAAATGAATATTTCTGTCTCCCCATTCATTTATTTTTTTCTTTGTGGTAAAAGCATCCAGTCTTTCCTGAGGCGAGCACTCTTTGGAGTCCAGATGAGATCACAAATCATGTGACAGAGGCTTGACCAGAATCTCTTTTTGATTGGTTACTGAGTTTCAGTAGCAGTATTTGGGCAGCTGGTAGATATACCCAGTGTAGAGATTAATCTTGTGAGAGACTGAGGTTCATCATGATGGATGATGTCCCAAAGAATTTCCCCATAAGAAGTTAGCAAATGTTGAAGGGCCCCACACATCTTTTTGTTAGACAAGACGGGGTAACTGTTAGAAAGCTCCCAATGATAAAGGTCTGGAGCAGGCTTTGAGACATGGCATCAGCCCTAATCCCTGCCTGCCCTCAGACCATGCCATTCCTCCTTCCCTGTTCCTTCAACTGAGACCTGGCTTGTTACTTCCTTTTGCCCTTTTCAGCAGATCAAGGGAGCAAAATATTCTCTACCAGTCTGGAAGGTTAAACTGAGATGAGCTCTACTGTGGCATATTATTTAGCAACAAGAATTAATGTGAAGTCTTGATATAGTCAACAATTTGTGTGGATCTCAGGACATTCTTAAAATCCCAAAGAAATATTGCGTATTCATCTATTTATTAAGCTTTTTCAAAACAATATAGAGGCTGTCAGCAAAATGATAGTTGCCAAGGAACCATAAATGATTAGCACAAGGCAGAGCTGCAGGGTAATGAAATAGTCATATTTTTTCATTGTGATGATCATTATACAAATATATGCATGTAATAAAATGACATTCAAGTATATGCACACATTATATTAGTATCCTTTTTCTGATTGTGATGGTAAAAATTAACCACTGGGGAGAACACAGTATCTATCTCATTGAACTATCTTTGTTAGCTTGCTAAGATTCTGTAGTTATTTCAATTATATTGAAATTTAACCATATTAATTTTTCTAACTCCTTACTTTAGTATACTTGATTAAAGAAGCTATCTTTAATCAAGATAGCAGTAGGCATGGTTACTGTTAATAAGGTATTTTTTGAAAAGCTATTTTGGTATACTTCCCAGAAAATTAGAAACTAAATAATTCTTAGTCTGAGTTCAAATCCTTTAGGAAGTCAAATGGTTTACAATTAATCAAGAAATCAACTCAATCAAGAAAATTAAGGAGGATCAAATTAGATTTTGAACTTCTGTTTTATGCATAATTTAAATTCTTAGTTTTCTGCAGTGTTTGAGTGTAGTGAATGATTATGTGGTTAATTAAAAGTTGCTGGATCTTTAGGAGAAAGGAGAGCCATTACAAAGAAACAACCCATTTTCTCATGATATTTTACTTTAAGAAAATCGTAGGAAAGGAGCAGAACAAAGTACTTCATGGTGAACACGAACACTTGGTCTGTAGTCAGCTTGTTTGGGTACTGTCTGTTTAATTCAGGTAGTGAGGAACTCCTGTCTTCACAGCTAAATTAGATTAGGTAAGAAAGAAGAAACATTTATTCATATGACATGATTAGCAATTATAGTTTAAAAATATTTCCTCTACCTTTAAACTAATAAAATGTTTATAACTTTCAAAATTCATTATCTTCATTTTCATTATCTTTATTTTTCTTCAGTTGTTGTTTTGTTTTTCAAAGCAGGGTTTCCCTGTGTAGCCCTGGCTGTCCTGGCTTTCCTGCTCTGTAGACCAGGCTAGTCTCCAACTCTACCTCTGCTTTCTGAGTGTTGGGATTAAAGTGTGCGCCACCAGCACCTAGCACTAAGTTCACTATCTTGTTGAGCATGGTTTTCATACAATGTATAAGTTAATCTTATTAACGTAAGATTCTATAGTCATTTCAATTTTTTATTAAAATTAAAATAAACAAAAGCTATTTCTGATTTTCATTCTAAAATCAGTTTAGGAGTTTGAGTTTAAAGCTGTAGTTATATCTTGTGCACAGTTATTAAAGTTTTTAACCAGTGTGTGATTTCTTAACATGTGTTCCTGGGATTAGAATGTGGTATAAAATAGGCACGTGGTGAAGCAGATGCACTTTCTGTGGTAAGCTTTGTTTAAAAAAAAAAGTTCAATCTCTGCTTTTCATTTTCTGGATTGCAGAATCAACTTTAAAAAAATCTGGGCCAATTCTTTAACATTAACTACTTTGTTAATTTATTGAGTTGGTCTTTGAATAGTGGATTTGTGCAGTTATGTTTCTGCCACATTCTGGGATATATCCTCTCTGGCCATAGGAAAGCTAGATAGACACAGTTCCCAAATTCCTAGGTAGGAAGGGTTTCTTAGGGAAGGTAGCTAGAGAACTGGCAATCAAGCAAGTGATGTTTAATCATGCGATTTTGGAAAATTTCTTACCAGTGTGCTATATAATTTATCAAAATTACAAGTTTTATTTGTAGTTTAACTTACTAGAAATTTGCTTAGCACTATTTATACTAAATAGTATCAGATATCACTAGTAGGAATACTGAGAAAGTGTACTCTTTAATTCTCTTTTACAAGTAGAGATAGTGAGGTTCTTATCCTCACTCATGTTATGTAGCAGAACTGTTACTTTGTTTTGTTTTTGTACTGAGTTACTGATTGTGGAGCTTGAACTCTTGAACATTTTGTATCTCTCTTATATATTACTGTATCATTTCACTCAGGAATACAAAGAAGCATGAAATAAATGATCTCCTAAGGTGCTTTCACATATATCAATGGGTAACTGCTGAATATTTTACTGTTAAATAGTGGTAATAAATACAATCCTAAAATTTAGTCAAATGATAGACTGACACTTAAAAGCTAGTTTAATAGAAAGTTGAGGTGGACTTCTCATGTGGCATTATAGTAGTTCCCCCATATCAGTGGCCAGATGTTTTCTTAAGCAAACGTAAATTATTAGAATGAAGTTTAAAAAGATAGAAACCTGAACAGGTAGTTAGTGAATGATAAAGAGGAAGTTATCAAGCAAGTTGTCAGGGGCAGCCTTTCCTGGTGGCTAGAGTTACGACTGATAGGATACACGGAGAAGCTCATCTGCCTCTCTAGTATCCTTCTGCAAGCCCAGAATGCCAATCTGGGCACATCAGGAAGATCCAAATTTCGGGAGATTCTATGATATTTTGGACTAGAACTTGGCAAAATTGTTCAGTTTATGGAAAGAAAACATAAAGATTGAGAAGCTATCATGGGGCACACTAAACACAGTGGGTAGTTTGGAACAAGGAACAGACCTTAGTGAATAAACTGGGGAAATATGGGTAAAATTGATAGCTTAATAATGTTGTAACCAGTGTTAATGTACTGACTTAGACACATGCACCCAATATGTAAAATAATATATAAATGAGAGGCAGCTAGATGACAGATATCCCGAAAACCCTGTCCTATAAGAACCACACTTTTAGTTAAAAAAAAAAAAAAAAAAAAAGGTAAATAAGAAAGTGATAACACTGAGGCCAAAATCTTGAGCAGACCCTGGGCTTATTTCTCAGCACCCACCTGGTGGCTCACTACCAACCTTTCCTATCTCCAGTTCCAAGGGATTCAACACCCTCTTCTCTCTTTCATGGCCATTGCACACATGCAGTATACATATGTACATGCAAGCACTTACGTGTATACATAAAATTAAAGAAAAACACTGAAAAGGGGAGCAGGACATGGACAGGGCTGTCTCTTTCAGAATTAAATAATTCTTTGGTGGCTTTGAGTTCCCAAGTTTGATAAAGTGTAATCTCTTTTCAATTATTTTATTTTATTTTTTTAAATTGGAAGACCTTTTAAAAAATAATTATTTATTTTATATATATGAGCTTCAGACACACCAGAAGAGGGCTTCAGATCCTGTTACAGATGGTTGTGAGCCACCATGTGGTTGCTGAGAATTGAACTCAGGACCTCTGGAAGAGCAGTCAGTGCTCTTAACCACTGAGCCATCTCTCCAGTTCCCTCTTTTCATTTATAAGTTGTATGGGTGTGTGCTGAGTATGTGTGTGTGTTTGTGTGCATACATGAGATTTTACTGGGGATTAAACCCAAAGCCTTGTATAGCTAAACAAACACTGCCACTGAGGCATAAATCTCACCCATTATGGTCCTAATTTTTAGAAAGCACAGTAAAATAATAATATGTGAAGATTTTGGCCATCAAAGTGGTCATGTTATAAAATTTCTATAACTAAATGTTGGTATCTGCTGTAATGATGAGGTTTTAAATTAGTAACAAGTGTGTTTATTGGTGTTTCTTATAATAACAAACTACCTAAAACTTTCTCAGTAGTCTTAATTTATATGCTCAGATCTGTGAAAAAAATGAAATAAATTTATCTAGAAAGCCCTCCGAGAATATGTTAATGGGAGAAAGCAAGATGCAAACAGCTCAATCCCTGCACTCCGGATGCAGGGACAGGCAGATCTCTGTGAGTTTGAGGCCAGCCAGGTCTGCACACAGAGTTCTAGGACAACTGGAGTTCCACAATGAGACCCTGTCTCAACACAGAACACAACCTCGTTTGCATTTGTGAATAGTTTAGAAGAATCTGGGAACTTTGTTTTTGTTTTTTCTTTGCTTGTTGTGTGAGGTTTTTGTTTTGTTTTTAGTTTTTCAAGTAAAGATAAATTATTACAATTTCTGTGGGTTTTTTCCCATATAACTACAAATAAGTATCATAATCTCTTCAGAGTTTCTAACTATGAGAAACTATGAATCTACCCGGGTAAGGTGCAGTCTTTCAGTTTTTCTCAGCTGCTATAATTTGCTTCTGAAATGACTGCCCAAAGCCCATGTATAAAGTAAGGGTTTTCTCTATAGTAGGGTAACACTGGGAGGTGGTAGGACCTTTAAGAAAGTAGGCTGGTATGGTGGCTTCTAATCACGGACAGTGTGCCCTTGCAGGAGACTGTCCGGCCTTGGTCTCTTCCTCTGCCTCCCTTTTGCTTCCTGCTCATGAAACGAGACTTTTGCCCTGCCATGTACGTCCTGCTGTGAGTTGTTTGACCATGGGCCCAAAAGAATTATGGACTGAAGATTCTAAGTTTTTGAGTTAAAACAAACTATAGGTTGGTGGTATAGGGTATCTGGCATAGTAACAGAAAGCTATCAAACCTACTAATCTTAAGGAGAAAATACAAGTAATTATAATGTAATTACTACTACTTAGTAAACTACTTAGAAAACAGGAAAGAAGTTTTACTCAACTATATTGCATATATGTATGAGCTGGTCTTCATGTTTCCATTCTTACTCTCATTTCTTTTCATCAGACTCTTCTTGAGTGTCTTTTTAGAAGATACTCTGATTCATCTTGAATTTCAGTAGGTAAAATAACAGGAGAATCCAGCTATTGAAATAGTGGACTATCTGGGAGGGATAAAGCAGTAGTAAGGTGCTGAGTCACAAAAGAGTTGCTATGGCAGGAAACAGAAAAAAAGGCGTAGACAGGGTAGGGGTGTATGTGTGTAACTGCAAAAGCACACACCTTATAAGTCATATACATTCCTAAGACTGCATATTATAGTGTTTCACCATTAATAGCTAAAGTATTCCTCAGGAGTATTAGGTCTCATCATCTGCTTTAACAATTGATGCTTACAATAAGTTGTGAGTGTATAGCTATGAAGGTCTGGCCTAACCTACTTTGTTTGCTGAGACTTCTTTGTTCTTAGCCTTTACCTAAATGCGTTTGTTATGAACTCTGCTGTCATTTGCATTTGTTATAATTTAATGCAAGATAACAGTATCTATTGATTTAGAGGCAGCCACAGGTTCTCCTCTGAAGGAAACCAAGTCCCCTTTAAGAAAGAATTGTGATACTTAATTTTACTCTTTTTGGTTTGCTTATTTGATCTAATTTTAGAACTTTGGCTCTTTGCCATACAGTTAAGAGTGGTGAATAAGTGATAGGTTGGAAAATTCTTATGATTCAAATACTGAGTGGCTTTCAGTGCTTTGAGTTGTAACTTTATATTCTAAAACACCAGAGAAATAGAGCTTATTCTTCAGACCTGCAAGAAAGTTCTTGGTTTATGAAAATACATAGTCTTGGAGCATTGTTGGTTGCTTTATTTTTTTTTTTTTTAATTAAGTAGTCAAAGTCTGGTAAAAGGTCAGCTACTAATCATGCTTAAAATTGACTGTGAGGCAGCCAGGACAGTCTGATGTATAGCCAAGGCTTAATGCTTTTCCTCCCCTTCTTATTACCTTTTGGTGGGAGGAAAGAAAAAAAAAAAAAAACAAAACCTTTCCTAATCGAAACAGAGTTGGCGCGCGCGCGCGCGTGTGTGTGTGTGTGTGTGTGTCTGTGTGTATGTGTGTGTCTGTGTGTCTGTGTGTATGTGTGTGTGGTGTGTGTCAAAAATGTTTCCATATTTGTGTTAAATCTTTCCATAAGGACAAGTTGGCTGAATGAATACTGGTAATAAAAGGGGAAACTGAGAGATTTCAGAGAAGGAAGTAGGCAGTCTGAGCAAAGCAGGTCAACCTGAAAACTGTCTGTTGCACATGTATTTCACTCATTGGCTCTCTGTGTATGTTTTTCATTTCTGTGAGCCAGCTCCATATCAGCTGCTGGATGATATCATCTGTCAGTTGGTGAATGATACTTATTGATGTTGCTTATTAGCATTATGAAAACAGTTTCATTACAAGAAATTAAATATCTATAGTTTACTTGTTGTTTCCAGTTTAGACATTAGATTTGAAGTCAGTGAATCTTTTAAATAAACAAAACAAAAGGAAAAAAACCCTCCAGAAACCTAAGCTGCATTGTTGGGGGTCTTTAAGGATGTACAACAGTGTGAATACTTATACTTTGTGGCCATTAATTTTTTTTTTTAGTTAATATTGAAAATTTTAATGTAAAAAAGACTAAGTCTTTTTTTTTTTTTTTTTTTCCAAGACAGGGTTTCTCTGTATAGCCCTGGCTGACCTGGAACTCACTCTTAAAGATTAAAGGCGTGCGCCACCACGCCCGGCCTAAGTCAAATTTTTAAAGCAAACATGCCATAACAATATGGCGTCATTTCCATAATCAGTGCCCATAAAATGGCATCAGTACAAAAATCTAAGCAAAGACCGTAGAGTAGCAAGTAGAGTGCCAGGGAATGTTGGCTTTAAGAAGAAGCTTTAACAGGTAAGAAAGGAGAGCATAGGGCATAAGTGGAAGCATGCAATTCAAATGTACAAATTATAAAAATTCTCCATTCTCATAGCTGGTTTCTTTAGAATGGCTAAATTTTAGCCTAATTTTTTTTTCCCCATCAACAAGCCAATTGGACAAACTCATTTACCCGAATTTACATGTAAGTAATGTGGAAAAACTGGAGACATTATTCAGATGAGTAAATTCTATTCGTTTTCATCATCTCTGTGATCAGGTTGCAAAGGACAAGCTTTTCTCTTTGCTTTTCCTAAGCCACTGCTTCCTGCTTCTTCAGGAATCTGGCTCTCCTCTTTAGACTCTTTAGCGGACAGCCTGAAGAATTCCCTGATGCCTTTTTGCCGCTTGGGAGTTGGGCGCACACAGACTGGGTTCCCTCCTGCATACTTATTTTCAGCTTTTCTCGACGAACTTGAAGAACTGGTGACAAAGGTGGAGGAGCCAGGCACCTTCCTAGGGGCTTGAGAAGCCAGCGCTTTTCTGTAGGCTCCTGGGACGTAGTTCACACAGGAAGAGACAACTTTCACCGACACCCCAACTGCCGATGTCTCAATTAGAGAAGAACCGTGGCCATTAATTATAAATATACTCACTGCAAAAGACAAGGGGAAGAGGTATGCTCAGTCTTTGTCATATAACGTTTAGAAAACATCGCAAATCAGAGAATTAGGCAGAGACCACAGATTTATGTAGTTAAGTATATTATTAATGCAGCCACTTTAATTTTGAGCCTAGGATTTCCCTCTTAAGTATGTAACATTATTCCCTTATGACAGTACATCCCTGACCATTGCAGAGTATCTGCTGGCAGGATATGAACTTGAAAGAGCTGGTTGTTCTTTTTTTAGTAGCCTTTGCCCCCCTGCAGATGTGACTTTAACAGAGGAAGGGGTATTTGCGTGTGTGCGTGCATGTGTGCATGTGTGCGTGCATGTGTGCATGTGTGCGTGCGTGTGCGTGTGTGTGTGTGTCTTGCCCCCAGGAGTAGCAGAAATAAAAAACAGTCATTTGTTAAAGTAATTTAAATATAGAACTTGTATAACTGCTTAAAAGTTTAATGGCTTGGGAAGCCAGGGCAGGAGAATTGTGAGTTTAAAATCATTCTGAGCAGTTACAAAACCACCTTTAAAAAATTTATTATTTCTATCCTAGAAATTAAAAATAACCTGTTCAACCATCATTTCAGACTTTATAGGAAACAGACTTTTAGTTTTGTTAAACCTGGAAGATGAAGATTGATGGTAATTGTTTTACCGGATGGCATTCGTCACTGGATGCATGGTCTGGTCTAAGCAACTACTTCCTATAGAGTGGGAAGCAGTTTTGTAAGTACTTTCTTCTAAAGCACAGATCAGAAACATACATTTTCTGATTACATTTCAAGGTTTGATATTAAACCAGAACTTAGTTTCATTGTGCTAAAATCTTTTAAAGATTAGTATTTTGTTGAAGAATTTGAGTCCTGTCCTGCCTACTGCTTGACTTACGTATGCATGTTGTTGTTGTTGTTATACTTGAGTCCCTATTGTAATCTGGAATGCAAAAAGAACTTCCAGGAAGGACATAAATCTTACTTTAAAAATGTACAAGTAGGAATAGAGTCATCAGTCAGTGACTAAGGATAGCTGAATTCAGTTTACTGATGTTAAAATTGTCTAATGTCCTGTGCTTCAGTGTAACTAACATTTGGCATTCAGTATCTGTAACTGTGTTGAAGTGAAAGGAAAGGTGAATTCTAACAATGAGTCAGAGCAGCAATTGAAAGAGGCTTTGTTTGTTTCTTTAACTTGTTTTGTAATAAGATCAGTTGTTTCAGTGAATAGCAGTTGTAGAGGAACTGCACGTTGCACATTGCTTTTCAAGATGAAAATTCTTCTCATTCATCATGAATTCCAGAAAGAGGACTTTTGACCAGAAGTATTATATTCCTTCCTTCCTTCCCTTTTTTTGTTTGTTAGTTTAAACTAAATACTTTTCATTCTTTAGACATTCTGTAGCATCACAGCTTCCCTTTCATCCTGAGAGGAGTCCTGGTGTGTGGTTATTGTTAGGGCAAGCTGTCTTGTAAGGCTGTTTCACCAAGTTCAAATAGATCTTTGTAGTTCTGTCTAAGAGGTAGGTCACCAGTCCTTGTCCACTCTTCCCCTCTCAATAATCTTGAATTGCTTGTCAATACTGTGAAAACAAAACTCTCCCCAACTGAGCTTTGAACTTACTGTACTGCTTTGTCACTCTGAAAGTTTGAGGATTTTATTTAATTTCTCTTAAGATTGAGTTTCCTGTCTTTAAAGCCTCCCTTCCCTCCTCTGCTGCCCTTCCCCTGCCCCTCCCATCTAGTCTCTCCTCCTTTACCATCACCTCTCCAATCCTTTTCATTCTTTCATGCAGTATATTGAACCTACGGCCTCTTGTCAGCCAGCTAGCTTTTTCTCATTAAGCTATACTCAAGCCCTAAAAACTCCGCCACTTGTAATTCAGTTTCTCTCCTCTGATGGAGAAAAGATGGACACCTTCTACATTCCTAAGGCTTTTAAAATCTATTAGGGAAAAGTAATTGTTTAGAAAGGGATAGGTGCATGCCATTGTGTAACTGTGTGATAGTGTCTCTGCTCTGCTAAGAACTCAAAACCTATGTGAGTGAATTAAGTCTGAAGGCTGGTTAGGATTTTTTCCACTATGGAGACACAGACACTGGTAGTGAGCAGACCAAAGCAAAGTAGTAGGAAAGATGGAAACTTGCTCAAAGAGGCAAGAGCTGACTGGGTCAGGGAGCTCAGGCAGGGACTAGGGGGTAGTTGGGATGGAAATTGCCATTTTCTAAATTTATGAAGCCAGATAGTGGAGGCCTTAAAGTTGTGAGGTATCTGTATTTGAAGTAGGAGGCAATAAGAAACAATTGTAATTAAAAAAATATTTATTTATTTTATGTGAATACACTGTTGCTATCTTCAGACACACCAGAAGAGGATATCGGACCCCATTACAGATGGTTGTGAGCCACCACGTGGTTGCTGGGGATTGAACTCAGGACCTCTGGAAGAGCAGTCAGTGCTCTTAACCGCTGAGCCATCTCTCCAGCCTGAAACCATTGTAATTTATTTGCTTGTTTTCTTAAAAGAAGACTGGGTTCAACTATGATACCCTTGAACTACTGTTCCTCTTGTCTCTACTTTCCAACTGCTAAGATTATAGGCATGTATTATACCCAGACCATTATAGATTCTTACACAAGAAAGTAACACACCGTGTTGAAACTTTTTGGGGATAAATCTGGAAAATACTGTTTTGGTTTTTTTAAAATTGATTTGTAATCATCTCCTGGCATTGTTAATCAGTAACCAGTTATTAAAGATTTCATACTTTCTACTGTATTTATCTGCCTTACATAGTATATGGCCATCTACTTTATATGTGTAGTAGTATTTTTTGTTTGAGTCTGTTTAATACATTTTTTATATTATAAAATATAAATTATTTTAGATATAAATTATAAAATATATACTGTATAATATAATAATTATTTTCTGTGTGACTGTAATGTATTTTTAACAAATATAAATATTTTTAATCAAAGTTATGTTCAAATGAATATTTTGTATGTAGTTGTGTTTGCTGTGATGTATTGTTGTCTACCTAATGTCAGTTTGTTTATCATAAATTGGAAAAAAAGTGTGACTGTAGAAATATCAGAGTGAAAAATATGTCTTAGAATCAAAGCTACATGGTATGTTTGTAAATAACTTCAACAGCATCAGGGTCTAGAACAGCCGGAGTCTCAGTTAACATTACTTGTGAATAGATGAAGCAATAAGAAAGGTAGGAAGAGTGTTAGGCTTTAATACTTGAAATTAGCCAAAAACAACAAGAGTAGTTGCTAAGAGAAAATCAAATCTGTGTATTCCTAATAATCATTTAGTGAAATGTAGTTTTTTTCTAAATTTCATTTCATTCATTTATTTGTTTGTTTGTGCGTGTGTGCGTGTGTGTATGTGTGTTTGTGTGTAACGGTGACTTGATAGTTTCTTACCTCAGATCGTATGTCTTAAACTGGGGTATAAACCATGCTTATCCCGCCCCCCGCCCCAAGTCCCAGAGTAATTGTAAAAAACAAGTGAAAGACACTGTATTTTAAGTTGACTTAAAGGATTATATAAATTTGTATTTCTCAAATGCATTTTTCCATTATTTCTTCTGCTATGTTTTGAATGTGTACTCTGAAGTCCTGAGGACCCAGACCCTCTGGAATGAATTGGCTCTGTTATCAAGGGAGGCTCTGTGGGTGTGGACATGGGCCCACTTTCTGTCTGTCCTACCCCTTTGCTCCTGTACTTTGCCATGCACCTTTGTGAGAAGTGTTGCTTCTAGTTCTTAATCCTTTGCCTTTGAGAAGTAAATTTCTCAAGCAATCAGGAAAATAAACACAAGAAGTAGAACTAATAATAATAAAATAATAAATAACAACAAATAAGTAGAGCACAAATTCGTTTAGAATGATTATAGATAAATATCACAGAGACACAAGATAAAAAGTAAGAGTTATTAAGGACAATGAAGGCAGAATGAGAAGAGAGGGGTCAGTTTATGTCTTATAGTTCTGTTCTTCAAAGAAAAATAAACACCTTATTACATGAGCTATGGAGGACAGCTTATTTGCCTTTCCAGGCTTTGATCTTGCACAGAAAGACCACTACGCTAGCTCCTTGCCCTCAGGCACGTAGCCCTCTGCTCTGCCACACTGGCCCAGGCTTGCTGCAGTGCAGGACAGAGGCTGGCCCTGTTGGAACTTCCTCACCAGATCCACTGACCTTGACATTCTTTTCCTTTCCATCATATTTCTTGTTAATTTTGGTTGTTTTCTTGTTTAAAAGCATCAGCACCATCTCTCCTTAGCCCAGGCGCAGTGTATATAATGGGACTCTACCACTATTAGCGGGTGTCCTGTCAACGAGCATAATACGGTTCTTACCAGGTGTTGATGCAGGCCAGCTTGTCACTGAATGCCTTGTACACAGTGATCCTTGGGTTGGTTGTTTGTTTTTTAGCTCAACACACAGAGCCCTAGGAGAAGTTTCCCGCATCCAATCTCAGGGCATGACATTTTTTGTCTTCTCAAACTCAGACTGTATATGTGATACAGGCCAGGCTTAGCGTTGGCAGCTCTAGCTCACACTGCTAGCTCTTGTGGTGTGGAGGTGCTTTCTTTTGTTCCCAGTTTGTGGTGCTTGTGTTGCCCCAAGAGATGCCCATTGCTTGACACTGGCTGGAAAGGGAAAGAGCAGAGCTTCCCAGTCTTGTTTTTAGAACACAGCCTTTTTTTCTTATAGAAATTCTTGATCCACAAATGAAAGGATCTAAAAAAGATACACACTATATTTTTCCAAAGGTGAAGAAAAACAAAGAGTTGTCAGGTAGAATCCCCCAAAAAGATAAATAATTATACATTATAATTTGTTATAGCTAATATTTATTTATAGGTTATTATGTTCCAAGTACCCTAACATGTATTACCTCATTTATTTTTTTTCTGTAATTTTCTTTTTAGAAAGCAGATAGGTATCTGCTTCTTTGTTCTTTTTTAAACAATTTTTTAAACATTTATTTTATGTATATAAATACACTACTGCTCTCTGAATGCACACTAGAAGACAGTGTCAGATCCCATTACAGATGGTTGTGAGCTACCATGTGGTTACTGGGAATTGAATTTGGGGGACCTCTGGAAGAGCAGTCAATGCTCTTAACCATTGAGCCATCTCTCCAGCCCATTCTGTAACCTTTTAGATAAAGCACTGCATTTCTTCCTATTTCAAAACTGAGTGGACTGAAGTTCACATAAACTAAATAATTTACCTAAGGCCTCACAACTAGGATTTAAAGTATATATTTTCTCCCAGTACTAGCAATTCAGAGCAAGACTGTACACTTGCTAGACAAGCATGCTATGTTAGCTGTATCTCTAAGGTCATTTAAAAAACAAACAAACAAACAAACAAAAACCCTACAAACAAACCAACAAACCAAACCACAATCAAACCAAACCAACCAAACTCACCACTACCAATAAAAAGTTTTACTTTGAGACAGTGTCTTACTAAGTTATCCTGAGTGCTCTTGAACTCACTCTGTAGCTCAGGTAAGCATTGAATTTATAGCCTTACTCCCTAAGTAGCTGGGATTGCAAGCTATGTTACTAGGCTTGATTTAACACTTTTAGAGTTGGGCAGTTTTCTTCATCAAAGGGATTAAACATGAAGAGAAATACATTAGTATTGTGAAGGACGTTTTAAAAATTATGATAGTGGCTTCTTTGAACAGATTTAGTTTAAGAATATGAAAAATTCATGTGGCATTTAAGATTCGTTCTTTTCTAGGAATAAAAGGAAGTGGGGAAGAACTAGAACCATGAATGAGGGAGAGTCATTAGTACTGAAAGCCGGAGTAAGAGAAGCACTAGGAGACATTTGACTTGGCTACTTCACAAAAATTTTAATTGTAATTCACCAGCATTTCACACTAAATGTTGCTGAAAGTGAAAAGTGAAATAAGTTTTCAAGTAGTACTTGTCATGACTACTTTGTTTCCTACTGACTTCAAGGAGAGCAACCTTCACAGGGTCGGTAGGCTCACTCACTTACTCAGTTCTGCATCTTTACCGTACTTGGAGCTCATTAAATATTTGACTAAGAAATGAATCAAATAATACTTTAACTTATGTTTTAAAAATATTTATTAGTTATAGTCTTTATTATTTAACTTAATAAACAAAATTTTAGTAGTGATATACTAAATGAAAAACTTTTAATATTTGTTTTAAGGTTTGGTTTCTAGAAATACTTATAAGACTGAAATAAAATATACTTGATTATAAAAGTGTAATACTGAAAACATGCTGTTAGAGAGCGATCTCACAAAAACAGCAGTGCTTTGTAAGATGAAAGAGAGTTTAGAAGTGGCTGATAGAGTTCACACAGCAGAGCGCTTGGCTTGCATATGGGAAGCTCTTGGCTCAAGCCCAGCACTAATATAAAAGCAATAATAATTAAAAAGAGAGGAAAACTCTCTCCATTTCTGTTTTTCCTTAATAAGTTAAAATTTTGATGGTTTTTTAATTTTGTTTTCAACATCCTTAATAGGCATTTTTTATAAGGAACAATCTCATAATTTTTGAAAGATTGTAGTTTTTATAGCAGATTAAAATAATTTTTCTTTTCCTGATTTTACCTTTCTTTTTTATTTTCACTTTTTTGTTCTATTTTTTGAGCACTACAGATTTTATTTTCCCCAAAGATGTTTTTGCTAAGCGATATACGTTAGTTAGCCTGTAGCTCTTCTCCTCTGTTGCTGAATGGGGGTTTTATACTTAGCTGTATTTTCTTTTCATGAGTATAAATCATGGAAAAGCTAGATGTGTTTGAGAAATTAGGATTTAATCTTAACATATATGAAATGTAACAATTTAATTCATGGCTAGTCTCATTCAGTTTTAGCTTCTTGAAACTAGAAGCTTTATGCAATTCAGAGTAAGTTTTGTCATTCAAATTCAAAGTAAATTTTAGTAAAATTTGTAATTGGTTTCTTTTAAATAAGTAGATTTTTTTTTTGGCCCTGAATAAAAATTTTCATTTCTTTTAAAATATTTAAAAATTTTTAATTATTTACCTGTGTGTATGTTCAGGTATCTGCCAATGGAAGAAGAGGACCTTGACTCTCCTAAAGCTAGATTTATAGGAAGTTTCAGCTGATGGACACGGGTGCTGGGAACCAGAGTTGGGTCTTCTGCAAGAGAGAGATGTTCTTTTAACTGCTGAGCCATTTCTCCAGTCTCTAGAATTTCTTTTCAATTAATTAAAAAAAATTATCACGGTGTGTTTATGTGGTATATGAATGTGATTACCTGATGTGGTCTCTGCATTCTCTTTTGCTCTCATGGGTTCTGGGGGTGAACGCGCATCATCAGGCTTACATAAAAGCTCTTACGTAAGATTGGGCCACTTGATGGACCCTCGGCAGAATAATTCCTCATTCTCCTCTTCTGCATTTTCCTTTGTATTTTTAACTGTGAAAAGAAAACATTGAAATAGATCTCTTTAACTAAATTTTGTTCTTTCTTTGTATAAAATCTAATCACAATTATATCTTTTGACAGAATTATTCCTAGCAAACCTATTATAACAGGACCAAGGAACTCAGTGTATCCACTTTCATTCTCATTTACCAAGAAAAAATTTTGCCTCATAATTACTATGAGGGAAGGAAAAGGAAAGGAGAGAGAAGTATGAACTCCCACAGAATTCTCACAGCTCTCAGGGTCTCTTCCCAGACGCTTAATAATTAGGATTTAATAATGCACTGGAAAATCTGCTCAAACACAAAGTATTATATATTATATTATTGTTGTTGTTGTTATTATTGGCACAACCGAAAAAAGTTGTGCATTCAGTACATACGGTGTGAAAGAAATAAATTCTTATTCATTATGGTATGGGGAAAAATCCACTGTATTGTGATTTGAGTACTATACAGTTTTACAAAAGCCCAAGACCTGAATTCTTGCTTATTATTCTACAGTTATTGTAATAACTGGTTCCTAGCATCCATGTCCACCAAGGAATCATCCTCCCTCTTTAAATTAAACACATTGTTGCGGCCGCCAGCAGCTCGCAACATGAACGGTTCGACTGAGAAGGCTACTCGAGCTGTAAGAGAGGAATCTAGACGGGGCGAAAGAAGAAACGGAGCTAAGACAAATTCATTCTGATCAAAGCTCAAATTTTATTGTTGCGACACTAGTTATAAAGGAAGGGGGAGGGGACCCAATTCCCGCCGAATAATCTCTGGTCCAGTAGAAAGGTGCACGTGTGTGGCTCCGCAGGTTCTAACAGTGGGCGTGGCAGAACGAATGAGCAGGAAGCTCCACCCCTGAGCAAGCAGGTTTCAGGCTGGGGGAGGGGAGACTACAACACATGATCACTTCTAAAATACCTCCTTCCTGGGAAAGTTTTTACCCTTAATTTAGAATTTGAATAATTTGTTTTACTAAATTAGGTATTACTGAAAAATCATTTAAAATAATTTTGGATTAAAGTTAAAATAAGCTGTTAAAGTTAAAACAATCATTTTATGCCAAGATAAATTAAATTTAAAGTCCTTATTAAATAATTGAAAACAATTGCACAGAAATAAAGCCAGTGTAATATGCTTGTAAAGATCTTAATGCCTCAATAATTTACAGTGGTACATGGGTTGCCAGTCTTTCTTAGTGGGATAGGTAATTTTCATTTAAAATAGGAATTAAGGTTAAATTTACCTGTTCACAGTTCTTATAACTAAATTTATTTATGTATCACTTTAGGATAAAACAACATCTCAAGAAGTTCATCCATTTTCTTGACTTTTGTTAAATATTTAAGAGGATCTATTAAGTGTTTGAAAGATTTCTGGTGGAAGCAGTAAATATAAGTGTCCAAGGCCTGGAGAGAGAACTCTGTGGTTAAGAGAGCTTGCTGCTCTTTCAGAGGACCATGGTTTGATTCCCTGCAGCTCAAAACAGTCTCAGTTTCAGGGGATCTGATGCTTTCCTCTGGCCTTTGGGTGCACCAGGCACACAGCCATCCAGGCAGGCAAAAAACCCATACATATTAAGTACTACCTACATATGTACACACACACACACACACACACACACACACAACACATACGTACTATGTTCCTAAAGATCACTATTGTTGTTTAGTCCTTAATATGTTGGAAATCACATTTTGTGATACTAAATTTTAATTTTAGGACTTGTGCCATTGGCATTTTAAAGTATTATAAAACTTTGGGATCATGAAATTAAATTTTCTTAAATTTTATTGTGATCATTAATTTACCACTGTGGATTCATTTTTCTTTGTACATAAGAATTTACCTTGAATCCTGAAGTCATGACATCTAATTAAACCTGAAGGTATATATTTCTCCTTAATTTCTAGTAAAGGTAAGTGTTATTTAAAACAATTTCTGTTGTGATTAAAATAGCTACTGAACACAGAAATGATAAATTGTGTAAAGTTGATGAAGTTATATTCACTGATAATATAGTGACTGTCAGTATTTCTCCTTTAGTGTCTAGTAAGTGTCACCTTAGAGTGGTGGAAGACTGAAGATCTGTAGGATTTCCTCTTTGCCAGTGTATTTTTAAGTAGAGAGATGTTTTATTTATCTTCGTATTTATAAAATACATCTGGAGAATAAAATCACATCTGGTTCATGGATTTCCTCCATGGAGATGTTCCAAATTCAGTGTCAAGATTAGAGCTTATACTCATGGGTTTGCAGAATCTTGTGTGGAATTTGAAGTATTTTGTTTGGAAGTAGTTGGGGGAAACAATTGATTCAAATGTTTTTGTTGAGCTCTAATTTTAGATGTATTTCTCCCTCATTAAAATTAAAAACACTTTGTGCTTTATAGTATAATCAAGGCACATTCATAGTATAAACACTGTTTATATTTGACAAGCTGTTTTAGATGACAGTTCTCAACCTAGTTTTATGACACAGAGAGAAATTAAATTGTTAAACTTACCAGAATGTGATCATTGGTAACCATAAACACAATTAGAGGTTTATTTCTCATGCATAGTGTGTAGACTCAATTATTCTGTTACACTTTCATGATGCTCTATTCCAAAGCAGCAACAGTCAGTTTTTAATTGTTGTGTTCTGAATGTCTTCCCAAATGACATGAATAATTTGAATTCTCAGAATATGATGATTGCACAGAGTGTTTTAGTCTCTTACAATGGCTGACAAACATCTTTGTGCTGAACAGAATCAGTCCCTGGAGTAGCATAAAGTAGAAGCATTTATGGGCTCAGTCCAAGAAGCATGCGATCTAAAAATAATATTGTCAAACTTTTATGAATTATTTGTCTTATGCATTGAGATTGCCAGATCCAACTGCTAGTCATGGGAGTTAAACTTGATACACTGGAACAAATGGGTGTTGCTTAGTAAATCTCCTCATCAAAGATGCTTGATCTTTCTCAAAGATTGTTTTTTTAGTCCTTTAAAGTGATATATTTTTAACATGAAATAACAACATAAAGTTTATTAATAAATTACATTTATTTGCTTTACTGTGTTTAACTTAGCTTTCAGTGGAATAGGAGACATGCATTTTTCATATGTGTTTAATTTAGCAGTTTCTAAACAATACAGCAGGAATTTTTGTGTTTGAGCAGATTTTCCAGTGCATTATTAAATCCTAATTATTAAACGTCTGGGAAGAGACCCTGAGAGTTGTGAGAGTTCTGTGGGAGTTCATACTTCTCTCTCCTTTCCTTTTCCTTCCCTCATAGTAATTATGAGGCAAAATTTTTTCTTGGTAAATGAGAATAAAAGTGGATACACTGAGTTCCTTGGTCCTGCGTGTGCTAGTTTTAAAGTCTGATTTGGTGTTCTCTTTTAAAAGTTTTCTGTTTGCCTTGGCAACTTTGCTGGATGTTCTGTCACTTCTCGGTTTTGCTTAGCCAACCTTCCCTGTCTACACGCATCACTTAGTAGTTAGCACAGGCAGTTGTGTGAGTTCGTGCTTCTGGGGTTCACTGACTGCACAAACATTCTCCAAGAATCCATGTATGTCACTTTGGGGACAAACATTAAGCTTTCTAATTTAAATTGCCTTCCTCTTTGGGGTAGCCACTGTCAGTCTGCCATTCATTGAATTTATAACTATATTGTTCTCTTGTTTCTCAACTCCAACCTTTTGTGGTAGGGAGGGGTATTGCTTGTAGCCCAGGCTGTCATCCTGAAATTTGTAGCCCAGGCTATCATCCTGAAATTCATAATCCTACCAACTCAGTGTCCTGAGTGCTGGGGTCATAGATTCCTCAGTTTCTACATGTTAAAAAAAAAAAAGAAAGAAGTTATTTATTTTTTTATTTTGGGTTTGGTTTGGTTTGGTTTTGAGTTTAAATTGCTTGCTTAGTGTTAGCATCACTCATGGTTGCATTTTGAAATTCCAGTATGAGAAATGATGGTGTTCTTATTGCAAAGAATACACTTTAGTAACGTGTATTTCGTTCCATTTTGTTTTTGAGATTGGGTCTCTCTTCATAGGTCTAGCTGTCTTGAAACTCACTAAACTGGTCTCAAACTCACAGAGATCCATCTGCCCCTGCTTCACAAGTGCTGGGGATTAAAGGTACCAAACTCACTTTAGCAACTTCTAATGTGTTTATATCCACGAAGCTGTTACTATAATCATGATAATGGACCAAAAATTTACTCATGCCTTTCTATGATCCTTTCTTCTAATCACTTCCTGACCCTGACGACCACCAATAAGTCTGATGTATCTCCCCATAACCTTAACATGAGCCATATTTGGAAAATAGAGTGTGCAAATGTCATTAAGTACAAAGACAGATAATCCTTGATTAGCATGTGTCTTTGTCCATGTTCAATTGCTGTGAAAAGACACCTCGATCAAGGCAATGCTTATAAAAGAAAGCATTTAATTGGGGGGTTTGATTACAATTTCAGAGGTTAGTCCATCACCATCCTGACAGGGAGCATGGTGGCAGGCAGGCAGGCAGGGTGCTTGAGAAGTAGCTGTGAGCTTTACATCCAGGTCCACAGGTCAGGTGGGGTGGGGCTGGGGAGTGGGTAGTGGGGAGGCCCTCACTAGGCCTGGCATAGGCTTTTGAAGCTTCAAAGCCCACCCCTATTGATATATTTTCTTCAGCAAGGCCACATCTACTAATCTTTCTAATCCTTTCAAAGAGTTCCACTCCCTAGTGACTAAGCATGCAAGTATATGAGCCTATGGCAGGGGGTTGGGGAGGGGCATTCTCCTTCAAACCACCAGTAAGAGACTTAAATACAGTTAAAAATATCTTTTGAAGAGAAGAGATAATGAGATTGATGGAGGTAGAGATTAAAGTGATGCATCACAAGCCAGAAAATCTCAAGAATTATTGGCAACCATACAAGTGAGTGGCAGAAAGCCTCCAGGATGTATGCCAGCAACCTGGTTTTGGACTTTGGGCCATTAGAACAATAACAGAATAATTGTCTATTGTTGCAAACTACTGAATTTGTCTAAATTGTCACAATAGCCCTATGAGCTAATACAAGATCAATTTGTAGCCAGGTAGGATGGTATACACCTTTAATCCCAGCACCTAGGAGGCATAAGGCAGATATCTCTGAATTTCAGGCCACATTGGTTTGCAGAGAGAGTTCCAGGCCAGTCAGGACTATACAGTGAGACCCTGTCTCAAAACATTTTTTTTTAAATTTTTATATTTGGGCCAGTAGGTTATTTCAGCAGGAAAAGGTGTCTGCTGCCAAGCATGACAGATTTTGAGACCCATGTGATAGAATGAAAGAAACAACTTCAAAAGTTTTTCTCTGACCTATATATATGCAATATGGAATGTTATACTACAAACACAGCCTAAATAAATAAATAAATAAATAAATAAATAAAATGAAAAAACTTGAAGTCTAGGGAGCTGGCTTAACACTTAAGAGCTCTTCCAAAGGGCCTGAGTTCAGTTCCCAGTTCTCATACTGTTGCTTACATTTGTTTATAACTCTAGTTCCAGGAAACCAGTGCTGTCTCTGGCATTGTCTTGTGCCAGGTATACATGTGGTACACAAACATACATGCTGGTACTCGTGTATACATAAATAAAAATAAATCTAAAACATAAAAAACTAATGTTATATTGTAAGTATTCTACACTTCTTTTTGGTTTCTGTTAAGGATTAATAAATATTAAAACAATTAGTTAAAAAAGCCAGTAACTCTGGGTAGTTCATAATGTTGTTCCACCTATAGGGTTGCAGTTCCCTTTAGCTCCTTGGGTACTTTCTCTAGCTCCTCCACTGGGGGCCCTGTGATTCATCCAATAACTGACTGTGAGCATCCACTTCTGTGTTTGCTAGGCCCTGGCATAGTCTCACAAGAGTCACCTATATCTGGGTCCTTTCAGCAAAATCTTGCTAGTGTATGCAATGGTGTCAGCTTTTGGAAGCTGATTATGGGATGGATCCCTGGATATGGCAATCACTAGATGGTTCATCCTTTCGTCACAGCTTCAAATTTTGTTTTGTTCCCAATTCTAAGACGGGGCAAAGTGTCCATACTTTGGTCTTCGTTCTTCTTAAGTTTCATGCCTTTAGCAAATTGTATCTTATATCTTGGGTATCCTAAGTTTTTGAGCTAATATCCACTTATCAGTGAGTACATATTGTGTGAGTTCCTTTGTGATTGGGTTACCTCACTCAGGATGATGCCCTCCCGGACCATCCATTTGCCTAGGAATTTCATAAATTCATTCTTTTTAGTAACTGAGTAGTATTCCATTGTGTAAATGTACCACATTTTCTGTATCCATTCCTCTGTTGAGGGGCATCTGGGTTCTTTCCAGCTTCTGGCTATTGTAAATAAGGCTGCTATGAACAGCCTTCTTACCGGTTGGGACATCTGGATATATGCCCAGGAGAGGTATTGCGGGATCCTCCGGTAGTACTATGTCCAATTTTCTGAGAAACCGCCAGACTGATTTTCAGAGTGGTTGTACAAGCTTGCAATCCCACCAATAATGGAGGAGTGTTCCTCTTTCTCCACATCCTCGCCAGCATCTGCTGTCACCTGAATTTTTGATCTTAGCCATTCTGACTGGTGTAAGGTGGAATCTCAGGATTGTTTTGATTTGCATTTCCCTGATGATTAAGGATGTTGAACATTTTTCAGTTCCTTCTCTGCCATTCGGTATTCCTTAGGTGAGAATTCTTTGTTCAGCACTGAGCCCCATTTTTAATGGGGTTATTTGATTTTCTGGAGTCCACCTTCTTGAGTTCTTTATGTATACTGGATATTAGTCCCCTATCCGATTTGGGATAGGTAAAGATCCTTTCCCTATCTGTTAGTGGCCTTTTTGTCTTATTGACCACGTCTTTTGCCTTACAGAAGCTTCGCAATTTTATGAAGTCCCATTTATTGATTCTCGATCTTACAGCACAAGCCATTGCTGTTCTATTCAGGAATTTTTCGCCTGTACCCATATCTTCAAGGCTTTTCCCTACTCTGTCCTCTATAAGTTTCAGTGTCTCTGGTTTTATGTGGAGTTCCTTAGTCCACTTAGATTAGACCTTAGTACAATGAGATAGGAATGGGTCGATTCGCATTCTTCTACATGATAACCGCCAGTTGTGCCAGCATCATTTGTTGAAGATGCTGTCTTTTTTCCACTGGATGGTTTTTGCTCCCTTGTCAAAGATCAAGTAACCATAGATGTGTGGGTTCATTTCTGGGTCTTCAATTCTATTCCATTGATCTACTTGTCTGTCACTATACCAGTACCATTCAGTTTTTAATCACAATTGCTCTGTAGTAAAGCTTTAGGTCAGGCATGGTGATTCCGCCAGAAGTTCTTTTATCCTTGAGAAGAGTTTTTGCTATCCTAGGTTTTTTGTTATTCCAGATGAATCTGCCGATTGCCTTTCTAATTCATTGAAGAATTGAGTTGAAATTTTGATGGGGATTGCATTGAATCTGTAGATTGCTTTTGGCAAGGTAGCCATTTTTACAATGTTGATCCTGCCAATCCATGAGCATGGGAGATCTTTCCATCTTCTGAGATCTTCTTTAATTTCTTTCTTCAGCGACTTGAAGTTCTTATCATACAGATCTTTCACTTCTCCTTAGTTAGAGTCACAATTGAGTTGAAATTTTGATGGGGATTGCATTGAATCTGTAGATTGCTTTTGGCAAGATAGCCATTTTTACAATGTTGATCCTGCCAATCCATGAGCATGGGAGATCTTTCCATCTTCTGAGATCTTCTTTAATTTCTTTCTTCAGCGACTTGAAGTTCTTATCATACAGATCTTTCACTTCTCCTTAGTTAGAGTCACGCCAAGGTATTTTACATTATTTGTGACTATTGAGAAAGGTGTTGTTTCCCTAATTTCTTTCTCAGCCTGTTTATCCTATGTGTACAGAAAGGCCGTTGATTTATTTGAGTTAATTTTATATCCAGCTACTTCACCGAAGCTGTTTATCAGGTTTAGGAGTTCTCTGGTGGAATTTTTAGGGTCACTTATATATACTACCATATCATCTGCAAAAAGTGATATTTTGACTTCTTCCTTTCCAATTTGTATCCCCTTGATCTCCTTTTGTTGTTGAATTGCTCTGGCTAGGACTTCAAGTAAAATGTTGAATAGGTAGGGAGAAAGTGGGCAGCCTTGTCTAGTCCCTGATTTTAGTGGGATTGCTTCCAGCTTCTTACCATTTACTTTGATGTTGGCTACTGGTTTGCTGTAGATTGCTTTTTATCATGTTTAGGTATGGTCCTTGAATTCCTGATCTTTCCAACACTTTTATCATGAATGGGTGTTGGATTTTGTCAAATGCTTTCTCCACATCTAATGAGATGATCATGTGGTTTTTGTCTTTGAGTTTGTTTATATACTGGATTACGTTGATGAATTTCCGTATATTGAACCATCCCTGCATCCCTGGGATGAAACCTACTTGGTCAGGATAGATGATTGTTTTGATGTGTTCTTGTATTTGGTTAGTGAGAACTTTATTGAGGATCTTTGCATCAATATTCATAAGGGAAATTGGTCTGAAGTTCTCTATCTTTGTTGGGTCTTTTTGTGGTTTAGGTATCAGAGTAATTGTGGCTTCATAGAATGAGTTGGGTACGAGTACCTTCTGCTTCTATTTTGTGGAATAGTTTGAAGAACTTGAATTAGGTCTTCTTTGAAGGTCTGATAGAACTCTTCACTAAACCCATCTGGTCCTGGGCTTTTGTTGGTTGGAAGACTATTAATGACTGCTTCTATTTCTTTAGAGGATATAGGAATGTTTAGATCATTAACTTAATCTTGATATAACTTTGGTACCTGGTATCTGTCTAGAAACTTGTCCATTTCATCCAGGTTCTCCAGTTTTGTTGAGTATAGCCTTTTGTAGAAGGATCTGATGGTGTTTTGTATTTCTTCAGGATCTGTTGTTATGTCTCCCTTTTCATTTCTGATTTTGTTAATTAGGATGCTTTCCCTGTGCCCTCTAGTGAGTCTGGCTAAGAGTTTATCTATCTTGTTGATTTTCTCAAAGAACCAGCTCCTAGTTTGGTTGGGAAATCCATCCCATAATCAGCTTCCAAACGCTGACACCATTCCATACACTAGCAAAATTTTGCTGAAAGGACCCAGATATAGCTGTCTCTTGTGAGACTATGCTGGGGCCTCCAAACACAGAAGTGGATGCTCACAGTCAGCTATTGATTGGATCACAGGGCCCCCAGTGGAGGAGCTAGAGAAAGTCACCAAGGAGCTAAAGTGATCCTCAACCCTATAGGTGGAACAACAATATGAACTAACCAGTATCCCCGGAGCTTATGTCTCTACCTGCATATATATCAGAAGATGGCCTAGTCAGCCATTAGTGGAAAGAGAGGCCCATTGGTCATGCAAACTTTATATGCCTCAGTACAGTGGAACGCCAGGGCCAAGAAGTGGGAGTGGGAGGGTGGGGGAGTGGGTGGGAGAGCGTGTGGGGGACTCTTGAGATAGCATTGGAAATGTAACTGAAATAAATACCTTAAAAAAAAAAGGCTACTCCAGCTTGTTTCTTCAGACCATTTGCTTGCAAAATTGTTTTCCAGCCTTTCATTCTGAGGTAGTGTCTGTCCTTTTTCCCTGAGATGGGTTTCCTGTAAGCAGCAAAATGTTGGGTCCTGTTTGTGTAGCCAGTCTGTTAGTCTATGTCTTTTTATTGGGGGAGTTGAATCCATTGATATTAGGAAATATTAAGGAAAAGTAATTGCTCCTTCCTATTATTTTTGTTGTTAGAGTTGGCATTCTGTTCTTGTGGCTGTCTTCTTTTAGGTTTGTTGAAGAATTACTTTCTTGCTTTTTCTGGGGCGTGGTTTCCATCCTTGTATTGTTTTTTTTTTTTTTTTCAGTTATTATCCTTTGAAGGGCTGGATTCATGGAAAGATAATGTGTGAATTTGGTTTTGTCGTGGAATAGTTTGGTTTCTCCATCTATGGTAATTGAAAGTTTGGCTGGGCATAGTAGCCTGGACTGGCATTTGTTTTTTCTTAGTGTCTGTATAACATCTGTCCAAGATCTTCTGGCTTTCATAGTCTCTGGTGAAAAGTCTGGTGTAATTCTGATAGGCCTGCCTTTATATGTTACTTGACCCTTTTCCCTTACTGTTTTTAATATTCTGTCTTTATTTAGTGTATTTGTTGTTCTGATTATTATGTGTCAGGAGGAATTTCTTTCTGGTCCAGTCAGTCTATTTGGAGTTCTGTAGGCTTATTGTATGTTCACGGGCATCTCTTTCTTTAGGTTTGGGAAGTTTTCTTCTATAATTTTGTTGAAGATATTTGCTGGCCCTTTAAGTTGAAAATCTTCATTCTCATCTACTCCTATTATCCATAGGTTTGATCTTCTCATTGTGTCCTGGATTTCCTGGATGTTTTGAGTTAGGATCTCTTTGCATTTTGCACTTTCTTTGATTGTTGTGCCAACGTTCTCTATGGAATCTTCTGCACCTGAGATTCTTTCTTCCATCTCTTGTATTCTGTTGCTGATGCTCACATCTATGGTTCCAGATTTCTTTCCTAGGATTTCTATCTCCAGCGTTGCCTCACTTTGGGTTTTCTTTGTTGTGTCTACTTCCCTTTTTAGGCCTAGTATGGTTTTGTTCATTTCTATCACCTGTTTGGTTGTGTTTTCCTGTTTTTCTTTAAGGACTTGTAACTCTTTAGCAGTGTCCTCCTGTATTTCTTTAGGTGAGTTATTAAAGTCTTTCTTGATGTCCTCTACCATCATCGTGAGATATCCTTTTAAATCCCGGTCTAGCTTTTCAGGTTTGTTGGGGTGCCCAGGACCAGGCGAGGTGGGAGTGCTGCGTTCTGATGATGGTGAGTGGTCTTGGTTTCTGTTAGTAAGATTCTTACGTTTGCCTTTCACCATCTGGTAATCTCTGGAGTTAGTTGTTATAGTTGTCTCTGGTTAGAGATTGTTCCTCTGGTAATTCTGTTCGCCTCTATCAGCAGACCTGGGAGACTAGCTCTCTCCTCTGAGTTTCAGTGGTCAGAGCACTCTCTGCAGGAAGCTCTCCTCTTACAGGGAAGGTGCACAGATATCTTGCGTTCTGACCTCCCTCCTGGCAGAAGATGAAGGCCTGAAACAGGACCTGTCCCAGAAGCTGTGTTGCTTCGGCCTTCACAGAAGCTGTTAGCTTCTGTAGTCCACACTCTCACCTCTACAGACTAGTCTTGGAGGGATCCGGAAACCAAGATGACTCCCCCCGGTGCTCCTTCAAAGCCCTCCCGGACACCTCTCCTCTGGCAAGGAAGGTGCCCGGATGTCTGGAGCTTGATTCGGGGGTCTGTCTCAGAAGCTGTCCTCTAGGGACCTTGGGGGTGTCCTCTGACTCTGTGCCCAGGTGACCCTGGTCAGGCTGGGTTTCTTTCTTTCCTAATGCTGTCTCAGGTCATTGGAATGGAACAGAAGTTGTGTTCCACTCACCGGTGGTCCTAAGATCTCGTGGAAAGTCCTCTAGGGGATCTTGGTGGTGTCTGCCGACTCTGCGGCCAACGTGACCGGTGCTGGCGCTGACCAGAAGGGACTTGTCTATTTTTTAAACTTTAAAAAAATGTTTTTGCTATGGAATATGGCTCATCAAATATAGAATGTGCTTTGATTTTCTTACTCTGTGCCATTGATTGAATGTAACAGTTATTGATTTTTTTTTATAATAAATTTGTGGTACTTCTTTTATTTGGGGTATAAATTTTTAGTCCCTTCATAGTTTGCTGAAAATGGCAAGTCAGGTATTGATCACCTTTCTTAAAACATTAAACTACTTCTGTGTTTATTTCATGTTGTCTCATATTCACACTTAGCATCTGATCATATTTTAGGACTGGCATGGACTAAATTCTGTTACTTTGTTTCATTTTTAATACTTCTCAACATTTTAATGCATACAGTAACTTGAAGATGCATTTATGACACTAAAAATCTAACCTTGTTGATGATGCTGTTATCCCACACATGAGTTCCTATCCTTACTTCTGAAGAATCATGTCATAATGATGTCAATAACCATATGAATTTTAGGTATATAAAAATTGATAGATGAAGTCAATGCCTAGAGACCTATAAACAGCTACCATAGGAAATTAGGTTTAATTGCTAAAAGTGCATGGCTGTGTATTGAAAATGATTTCTAAGTACAATGATATATGTCATGTCTAGTTTTCAATAAGAAGTTAAAATATTTACAAAAATTTTAAGACTTTTATTACATGTCATGTGGAGTGCAGAGGACAACTTATAGATTGGTTTTCTTACCATGTGAGTTGCCTTTACCCAGTGAACCATCTGACTGTTGGTTACAAGAAGTCTTTAGAGAAATGCTAAGGAGCACTTTTAAGAGGCATGGCCTAGACACTCTTGTTGTTGTTGTTGTTGTTGGTGGTGGTGGTGGTGGTGGTAGTGGTTGTTTTTTTGTTTTCTGTTTTTTTTTTCCCAGATATGGTTTCTTTGTCTAGCCTTGGCTGTTCTAGAACTCTCTATATAGATGAGGCTAGCCTCAAACTCTGGGATGCTGAGATTAAAGGAGTACACCACTACTGCCTAGCTAGAGACTCTTACTTGTGCTTTTTAATACTTTTTAATTTTTGTGCTATGTGATCATAACTGAATAAGAGTTTTCTTACTTTGTGCATATATTCAATAAAGCGTGTAATTTGAAACTCGTATGCAATAATGAGTATTAGTATTTTTTCTCCCATGGTGTATTAACATTTCACAGTATTATAAAATAACGCATTCAACATGGTAGTACATACCTCTGGTTTATCACATGAAAGGCTAAGGAAGGAGAAGTGCCAGTTTGAGAACAGCCATGGCTACATATGGAGACCCTATTCCCCAAACAAATCCCCCAAAGTCACCACTTATGCCTTTCTAGTTTTAAGGAATATTCAATAGTACTTTCAGATAAAGCTTGAACCTAAGATATTCATAGAACATTTTACTCAAACACACACACACAAATATTTTCTTCTCAGTAGCTCATGGAACTTTCTCCAAAATTGACTACATACTCAAATATAAAGCAAGTCTCAACAGATATAAGAAAATTGAAATAACACCTTGCATCCTCTCCACCACTTATTAAAACTGGATATCTCCAAGTATAGAAAGCTTACAAACCAAACTCACTACCTGACACTGCTTGGGTGACAGAGAACCTGAGAGTAGATAGCTCAGGAACCGAGGGTAAAACCAAATATGTCTGTCCTTTAAAAAAAAAAAGTAGCAATAAAAGGACTCCTAATGACATTCTGTTGTACTCTTATCAAAGAAGCTTCCTCCTGCAGCGGGTGGGAATAAATACAAAGAACATAGTCGGACATTATGCAGAGAGTGAGACTTTGGACACTTAGTCCTAAATGGGATGTCTCCTTCAAATCCTTCCTCTCACCGTTCAGGGAACTCTTTAGAAGAGGAGGCAGCAAAAGTATTAGAATCCAGAGAGTATAGAGAACACCAAGAAAACAAGTCTGTCCAAATCAACACAACAAATGCACATATCACCTCACAGAGACTGGGCACACAGATGTGTACCAGATGAGGTCATAGGACTGAAAGGAGAAGTAGACACAGTCTTCTATCTCTAAGTCAGAAGCTATTGCCAATTGATAGCCACTTGCAAATGAATATTTAGTTTTCCCCAAGTGAAACAAACTATTCAAGACTCTTAAGAGCTAGCCTCATGCCCAGCAGCAGACAAACCAACAGAAAATGAACTCAATGGCATCTTTGAAGATTCTTTATTTCATAATACCATGTCAGGGCTTTTCTTTTTCTATTTGTTTGTTTATTTATTTATACTACAGGTTCCGTGCATATATATTATGGCTTCTTATTTTGTGTTTTTATGGGATTTCTAAGTGTGCAAATGATTATGTTTTTGTGTCTACATCTGATTTTTGTGCCTTTTCTTGGGCTCTTTGTTTTTGTTTTGTCCTATTCTGATTTTTTTTTAATCTTACTGTATTTTACTTGACTTCATTTCTATTCCATAGATGCCTGTTTGTTTTTTTAAGGAAAGACAGAAAGGGGTGTATTCAGGAGGGGAGGGGAGGTGGGGAAGAACTAAGAGGAGTAGAGGGAGGGGAAAATGTAATCAGAATATATTGCAGTGAAAATCTATTTTCAATAAAAGAAAAACACGTATTTCTTAAACATTTTTTTCTAATTAAAAATACTAAAACTGTTGCTGTTTCGAAACACTTTGATGAGAGAACCGATGCAATTACGTATTCACTGCCTAATTGGCTTTAGGAATACAAGTAGTTGGGTTGGAGAAAGCTCAGTGGCCAAGAGTTCCCAGTGAGAATCAGGCAGCTTGCAATAGCCTGTAGTTCTAGCTCCAGGGATTCCGTTCCCCCTTCTAGCTCCCACAGCCATCAATCAGCATGCCTGGCACACTTTCTCACAAGACATAAATGCACATAAATAAAAATTAAAATAAGTTTAGTATTTTAATTCCTCTTTCACTTTATATCATGCTTTTATTACTTAATTATCAATACTTTTAAAACAGTTTTTGAAGTCCCAGTTGATCTCCTTTCATTTATATAGTCATTGGGAGTATAGATATTTCCACTTGCATTTCCCTAAGTTTAAATGTCTGACTTGGTGCAAAGGTTGTCTTAACAAATTTGGTTAAGTGTAAATTATTGTGTTTTCTATATAAGTATTATTAAAAATTAAATCTTGTTTTTTAATTTTTGTTTGTTTGGTTGATTTCTTTATGTTTGTGTGCACACGAAAGTGTAGATCAGAGGACAGCTTGTTAAAGTTAGTTTTCTCCTTCTACCATTTGGGTTGGGGATCAGATTTGCTCATTTACCAGCCGAGCATCTCACCAGCCCTTCAAATACTAATTTTTTTTAAAGCATCTAGTTCTTCTGTTAAGGAGCTCACAGTTGTTGGAGGAACAAGGCTGTTTGTAGGAAATTGTATTCATATTATGGCTTATAATGCTATAGAGACTAAAATAGGAAGAATTCATGAGAAGGGAAATAGTTACCAAGCAAAGGAGAGCACTTCTTGAAATCTGTTGACAAGTATATAGTAAAGTTTACTTTAAGTTTTTTAGTAAGTTTATTCTTTTATACCTTTCCTTGTACTCCGGGGAATCAAAGTTAGGTGGTCAAGCTTGTGAAGCTAACATTGTTATCCTCGGAGCCACCCATCCCTACAGCACCAAGTCAGACGTTTAAATGTAGGGAAATACAAGTGAGAACATCTACACTCCAGTGACTTGATTTCATTGATTTGATGTATTGTTCTATTTTTCCTTCTTTACTGATTTTTAGTCCTGATTTTATTTCTTGCTATCTACTCTTTTTGGATGTGATTTCTTCTTCCTTTGTTCTAGAATTTTGAGGTGTGCTGTTAAGTTGCTAATATGAGATCTCTCTAGTATTTTAATAAAGGCACTTAGTGCTATTAACTTACCTCTTAGAACTGTCTTCATTGTTGTCCCTTAGGTTTGGGTATGTTATATATCCATTTTCATTCAATTCTTAGAAGTCTTTAATTTCTTTCTTAATTTCTATCTTGACCTTTTTTTTTTTCATTTAGTAGAGAGTTGCTCAGTTTCCATGAGTTTGTAAGCTCTCTGTTGTTTCTGTTGTTGTTGATATTTAGCTTAGCTAGTATGCAGAGAGTTATTTTTAATTTTCTTGTATCTATTAAGACTTTCTTTGTGTTCAGGTATGTGGTTAGTTTGGGAGAATTTTCCATGAGGTGCTGAAAGGAAGATATATTCTTTTATATTTGGGTCAAATGTTTTATAAATATCTGTTAGGTCCATTTGATTTATGACCCTAGTTAGCTCCAGCATGTCTCGGTTTAGTTTTTGTATGGATGAACTGTCTATTGGCAAGAGTAGGGTACTGAAGTTTCCCACTATCAGTGTGTGAGGCTCAATATGTGATAGTGTGGTAGTGTTTCTTTTATGAATTTGGGTGGCCTTGTGTTTGGTGCATAGATGTTTAAGAATTGCAATGTCTTCGGTTGGATTTGTGTGTGTGTGTGTGTGTGTGTGTGTGTGTGTATGTAGTATCCTCTATCTTCTGATTAATTTTGGTTTGAAGTCTATTTTGTCAGCTACTAAAATTACTATATAGCTTGCTTTTAGGCCCATTTGGAATATCTTTTTAAAACCTTTTACCATGGTGATATCTATTTTTGATGTTGAGGTGTGTTTCTTGGATGCAGCAAAAGGATGGATCCTGTTTTCAAGACTATTCTGTTAGACCATGTCTTTTTATTGGGGAATTGAGACTATCAATATTGAGAGACATCAATGAGCAATGTTGATTCCTGTTATTTTGTCGGTGGTGGTGGCATCTGTGACGTTTGTACGTGTGCATGTGCCTGTGTCTGTGTATGTGAGAGTACTCTTGTGTGCTTCCCCTCTTGATTTGTTGGTCTGGAATCATTTATCCTCTGCATTTTCTTGAGTATAGTTAACCTCTTTAGGTTGGTGTTTTTCTTCTAGCACTTTCTATATGTCTGGATTTATAGATGTTTCTTAAATTTGGTGCTATCATGAGATGTCTTATTTCCTACATCTATTGTGATTCAAAGTTTTTCAGAGTATAATTGTCTGGGCTGGCATCTGTGGTCTCAGAATCTGTAGAAGATCTGTTCAGGCCCTTCTGGGTTTTAGAGTCTCCATTGTGAAGTCAGGTGTTATTCTAATAGGTCTGCCCTTGTTTGTTACTTGGTCTTTTCCCTTGCAGCTTTTAGTACTCTTTCTTTGTTCTGTACATTATGTGCTGAGAGAATTTCTTTTTTGGATCAGTCTATTTGATGTTCTGTATGCTTCTTATCACCTTGACAGATACCTCCTTTTGTAGGTTAGAGAAATCTTGTTTTTGTTGAAAATATTTTCTTTGACCTAGATTTCTCCTCCTTCCTTTATTCCTATTATTCTTATAGTATCCCAGATTTCCTGGATGTTTTGCGTCGGATGTTTTTGGAGGGGGGCTGCTTTCTCAACACAGGATTTCTCTGTGTAATCCTGACTGTCCTAGATCTACTTCTGTAGTCAAGGCTGGCCTTGAAATCACAGAGATCCACTTGCCTCTGCCTCCTAAGTGCTGGGATTAAAGGTGTGCACTACTTCCTAGCAGTGCCAGATTTATTTATTTATTTATTTATTTATTTATTTATTTATTTTGTCTTCAATGCCTGAATTCTTTTTCGTCTCTGTTATTCTGTGGTGAAACTTGCCTCTGACATTCCTGTTTGAGTTCTTAAATTTTTTCCATTTCCATATCTCCCTGATTTGTGGGTGTTTTCTGTTTTTGATTTTAATTATACTTTTAGTTTCTGAATGGTTTCTTAATTTTCTTTCACTGTATTTTCATAGGATTCACTCATTTCCTCTTTAAGAACCTCTATCCTATTTATAAAGACAATCTTAAAGCCTTTTTCCTGTGCTCTAGCTCTGTTGCAGTCCTCAGAGCCTGGTAGAACTGGTGGGCTCTCTTGGAGACATATTCTTCTGGCTGTTACTGATAGTGTTTTTTACACAGGAGTCTAGGCATCTGAGTTTGGGAGGTGGTATTCCTAGGAGCTGGTGGCTGATCTTGTCTTGGCTAGGTGAATTTTGTTACTTGGTTTCTGTTTCCCTCTCTGGATCTTAGGGGAGTGTGGTGGTGTGTTACCTGGTAAGAAATTCTTCTAGGATCCTGATAAGTGTGGACATTCCAGGTAAAATGTGTTTCTAGGTATTGGGAGCTTCCACTTAGGGATTGAGATGGACTAGGAGGAGGGTTGACGGAGTTCACAGGAGGCAGGAAAGCAGAGTGTTCTTGCAGAATCCACTTAGTTCCCTGGGAATAGGAGCAGGGAATGAAAAGAGGCAGCATAATCTTTGAATTTGTTTTTTAAAACTACTGGTTTTATATTTGCTCTGCTTTGAATGTAATTAGAAAAATTACTTTCTTTAATTTTTTTCATATTTAAAATCAGTTTTCCAGGGCTGGAGAGATGGCTTTAGTGGTTAAGAGTACTCACAGCTCTTCCAAAGTTCCCAAGTTCAATTCCCAGTACCTACTGTCTTATGCCGTCTTCTGGTGTGCAGATGTATATGTAAAATACCCATATACATAAAATGCATAAACAAATAAAATCAGTGTTCCTTGGTAGTTGGTTTAATTGCTTTTGATAATTTGGAATATATAATTTCACATTCTTAAAAATTTGCTTATAATAATTCAAGTTCATTGTGCAAATAAACAGAGTTAAACTTTGCTACCCACAATTGTGCTGTTACCATTTGGACTTCTTCCAAGTAAAAGAAATGATGGAAGAAAAAAATCTGTCATTCCTCAAAATTTCCTAAGAACTGAAATTTTATTATGACAGTTATATTGGTTTAGATGATTTCATCCTTTTTTGCTGGAGCATCTTCTGTAAGAAGTGGTACAAACATCAGGTAGCCCAGAAACTGTAGTTATTGTGAACTAGAAGACTCAGATGATTGTCAGCTGTCTGTCACATCCACTAGGCTGATAATCTTTTGCATGTGTATGAACAAAGGAATTTAATTTAGAAGGGTATAAATGATTTTCAATATGTAGCATTTTGTCAGCATTATTATGTATTTAAAATTTTTGCTTTGAACATTGTGACTTATGTCATTACTAATAGATTTTTAAAAGAGAGGAGAAGGATAATCTTCTGTCCCTGGCACCCACTTAAAGTTCCCTGTATTGTGAACATTAAATAGTGGTTAGTTGTTTCTATTATTATGCCTACTGAGTACTATCCCTGGGTGCTCATCTCAGTCCACTGGGTCTTGAATGGAATACTTTGTCTTTGTAAAGAAAATTTTCAGAATTGACACTGAGCAATATGGATACGCTTCATGAACTCACAGATGCTGGAGTAACAAGCCTGTTTATAAGAAATTGAATTCATAATATGGCTTATAGTGATGTGGAGATCAAAGTAGTTGGGAAAAATTCTTTGAGGAAGGAAATAGCATCCAAGGAGAGGAGAGTAGTTCTTGAAATTTACCGGCAAGCATATAGACAAGTTTGTGATGTAGTTTTCAGTAAGTTTATTCTTTCTCTTATCTCCTAAAATCTTCTGGTTTGGTCACTAATTTACACATAGTGTATGCTGTTTTGTATTGTATCTATGTTTTAGTAGTTTTCTGTCCAGCCCCAAATCAGATTTATTCCCAGAGGGTAAAGGTTACACTTGAGTATAGTGAGTGGTCAGTGATATTTAGTGATTATCTCACTAAAACTGTGCTGATGATGTTACAATAATTATTTTTTGACATACCATTTCTTTTTTGATGTGTCAGAATTACCATCAATACTCCTTTTTCATAGGTTCTAGATCTGAGAATTCAAGTGGAGAAAAGTTACATTTGATTTAGCGTATATGCCTAATTCTCAGACTCTATGTACAAGGCAGTTTTCTTTCAACTATTTTATTATATTAATTTTAATGGTTTGAGGTACTTTTTCTTTGTCTTCTTTTTCTTTTCTTCCTTTTTTGAAATAGGTTCACTATGTCACTTTGGATAGCCTGCATCTTACTGTATAGATCCGGGTGTCCTTGAGCCTTTGTTTAGCTTTTTTCCTCCTTTTCTCTGAGTGCTGGGATTTCAGTCATGCCCCAGAGTGCCTGTTTCAGTTCTGATAGTTTTATTTTTAAATAACACCGCATATTTCTCCTGTTGATAAGTGGTTTGGGCCCACAGACTCTTCTTTCACTATGTATATGCACAATTTAGCTGAATATGAACAATGTAAGAGTCATTATTTTAAGAGTATTGTTATGTGGCTTTCAGTGAGTAAATGGGATGGGAGACTACCTGCTTCTTATCTTCTTTTTCATTGGTTATGTATTAAGTCCTGGTTTCTCTGGGTTCTGATGTCTGACTTGAGCCATGCTTATATTGTAGCAGTCTATCTTTTTCATCTGTGAACACTGATTATGATGTTGCTGTTTCAATGGACCTTTCTTCCTTATGTGCTTGATAATGTAACATTGAAAAGTATCTTCTTCTAGACTCCTTTTCAAATGTTGTTACCTCTGAAGTTCCAAGGAAACACCCATTTGCTGTCATCCTGATACATTTGGACTGAGCTTTTGGAGTAGAACATTTTGTTCTGTTTGTTCTAATTTTTTTCAAGGGAATAAAGACAAACAGCTTAACTAGATAGTCATCTCTGGTTGTTGCTTTTAACAATAATATTTAGCAGGGAGCATGTATTCTGCAGATGCCTTTCTCAGAAGGTCTGCATTAAGTGAACAGCAGTAAACACTCTGTGACTGACAAATGATAGGTTCTAAAGTTAGCCAACTGTCTAGATCAAGCTAAGACAATGTTTTTGTTTTGGTAAATAAAACTCATCTTGTTTAGACAGGTCTTATCAAAACCAGTGTTAACACTTCATACCAAACATCGTTATGAAGCTCATGAGAACTAAAACTAACAAATCTGAACTGCTTGAATCATATTTCATTAGTTCTCTTTAGCTGTATGTTTTGATTCATTTCCAAATCACAGATTCTACAGTGTCCTGTGTTTTGAAGTGACATCTATTGTGCAGTGTTCCATCTAGTCAGCATTTATAGCAATGTTTAGTTCATTTTTGCACTGAAATATCATCTGTACCTTGAATTGTACCTTGAAACTTACTTTGTTTTGTTTTGTTTTGTTTTGTTTTTTTTGGTATATGAAGGATAATTTTGATACAGGTGTTTTCTGAGGTTTATGTACTTTGTATATGAATAAATTCTTATCAGGTACCAAGAAAGAAAACAGATTCAAAGAGTTGTAGCCATTTCTAATCTTTTGTATGAGTCCATAGAATAAAAAATTGCTCTTCATATATTTTTAAGTCCAGATATTTTCTTGAATTATTTTTATGTTTAAGTTAATAACCATGTGTTAATGAGATCACCAGTCATACCGAAGACTGCGGGAAGAGGAAGACTTTATCTGTCTTACTGTGGTTCGAGTTATGAAGACTGTGTAAATGATTTCTAACCTGCAGTTAGAAAACCTAGGAAAGCAATCAGGAGTCATAGATGCAAACATCACCAACAGAATACAAGAGATAGAGAGAATCTCAAGTGCAGAAGATACCATATAAAACATTGACACAACAGCTCCTAACCTTACACCCAGGAAATCCAGGACTGGATTTGTGGAAAGATATTGTGTAAATTTGTTTTGTCATGGAATATGTTGGTTTCTCTATCTATGGTAATTGAGAGTTTTGCTGGGTATAGTAGCCTGGCCTGGCATTTGTGTTCTCTTAGGGTCTGTATAACATCTGTCCAGGATCTTCTAGCTTTCATAGTCTCTGGTGAGAAGTCTGGTGTAATTCTGATAGGTCTGCCTTTATATGTTACTTGACCTTTTTCCCTTACTGCTTTTAATATTCTTTCTTTGTTTTGTGCATTTCTTTTCTGGTCCAGTCTATTTGGAGTTCGGTAGGCCTCTTGTATGTTCATGGGCATCTCTTTCTTTAGGTTAGGGAAGTTTTCTTCTATAATTTGTTGAAGACATTTACTGAAGATATTTAAGTTGGAAATCTTCGCTCTCTTTTATACCTATTATCCTTAGGTTTGGTCTTTTCATTGTATCCTGGATTTCCTGGATGTTTTGGGTTAGGAGCTTTTTGCTTTTTGCTTTTTGTATTTTCTTTGATTGTTGTGTCAATGTTTTCTATTGTATCTTCTGCACCTGAGATTCTCTCTTCCATCTCTTGTATTCTTTTGGTGATACTTGCATCTATGACTCCTGATCCCTTTCCTATGTTTCTTAATTCCATGGTTGTCTCCCTTTGTGATTTCTATCCTGAATGGTTTTGTTCAATTTCTTCACCTGTTTTGTTTTGTTTTCCTGCAATTCTTTAAGGGATTTTTGTGTTTCCTCTTTAAGGGCTTCTAGCTGTTTACCAGTATTCTCATGTATTTCTTTAAGGGAGTTATTTATATCCTTCTTAAAGTCCTCTATCATCATCATGAGATGTGATTTAAAATCTCAATTCCAATTATCTATGCTCCAAATGCAAGGGCAGCCACATTCATTAAGGAAACTTTAGTAAAGCTCAAAGCACATATTGCACCTCACACAATAATAATGGGAGACTTCAACACCCCACTCTCATCATTGGACAGATCCTAAAGACAGAAACTAAACAGAGACACATTGAAAGTAACAGAAGTTATGAAACAAATGGATTTAATCTACAGGACATTTTGCCCTAAAACAAAAGGATATACCTTAGCACCTCTTGGTACCTTCTCCAAAATTGACCATATAATTGGTCACAAACAGGCCTCAACATATGCAAAAATATTGAAATTATCCCACGCATCCTATCTGTTCACCACAGACTAAGGCTGATCTTCAATAACAACATAAATAATAGAAAGCCAACATTCATGTGGAAGCTGAATAACACTCTACTCAATGATACCCTGGTCAAGGAAGAAATAAAGAGATTAGACTTTTTAGAGTTTAATGAAAATGAAGCCACAACATACCCAAACTTATGGGGCACAATGAAAGCAGTTCTTAGAGGTAAACTCATAGCTCTGAGTGCTGCCAAAAAACCTAGACAGAACATATACTAGCAGCTTGACAGCACACCTAGAAGCTCTAGAAGGAAAGGAAGCAAATGCACCCAAGAGGAGTAGACGGCAGGAAATAATCAAACTTAGGGCGGAAATCAACCAAGTGGAAACAAAAAACTATTCAAAGAATAAACCAAACCAGGAGCTGGTTCTTTGAGAAAAATCAACAAGATAGATAACCCAGACTAACTAGAGGGCACAGGGACAGTATCCTAATTAACAAAATCAGAAATGAAAAGGGAGACATAACAACAGAACCTGAGGATATCTAAAACACTATCAGATCCTTCTACAAAGGCTATACTCAACAAAACTGGAAAACCTGGATGAAATGGACAATTTTCTAGACAGATACCAGGTACCAAAGTTAAATCAGGATCAGATTAATGATCTAAACAGTCCGCTATCCCCCAAAGAAATAGAAGCAGTCATTAATAGTCTCCAACCAAAAAAAGCCCAGGACCAGATGGGTTTAGTGCAGAGTTCTATCAGACCTTCAAAGAAGACCTAATTCCAATTCTCCTCAAACTATTCCACAAAATAGAAACAGAAGGTACTCTACCCAATTCATTCTATGAAGCCACAATTACTCTGATACCTAAACCACATAAAGACCCAACAAAGAAAGAGAACTTCAGACCAATTTCCCTTATGAATATCAATGCAAAAATACTCAATAAAATTCTCACCAACTGAATCCAATAAGACATCAAAACAATCATCCATCATGATCAAGTAGGCTTTATTCCAGGGATGCAGGGATGGTTTAATATATGGAAATCCATCAACATAATCTACTATATAAACTCAAAGACAAAAACCACATGATCATCTCCTTAGATGCTGAGAAAGCATTTGACAAAATCCAACACCCCTTCATATGAAGATAAAAGTCCTGGAAAGTTCAAGAATTAAAGACTTGTTAATGACTGCATGTTACCTTATGATCACAGTTGCTCAGATCTTTTTTTTTTTTTTTTTTTTTCCTTAAGTGGTTCTAGGGTTTGACCCTAGGGCCTTGCACATACTGGAAAAATGTTCTGCCGCTAAGCTGCTATGCTATATTTGTAGCTCTTAGACAGTACTATATATACTCTTTGTGAAGGAGTCATTTGGCAATATTATTCTGATTTCTCTTTGGTTTGAGAACATGGTAATGGGATTATTTGTGGAAAAGCCCCAAGTGATAGCATACTTTCTGTTTGCTATCTAGGAAATTAGTAAAATTCCAGTGTTTATACTTTACCAGAAAAGAAGAAGTATTTAATGTTGGACTCACCTTGTTTCCTCTATTTAAGTGAGAAATTTAAATTTCTTCAAAAATCATTTTTATTAAAAGTTCTTGTCTGAGACATTATGCACTTGTGTTTCTGACTCTTAAAAGAGCACATTTCAAGTAGTGATCAGATATTTGGTTTTAAAAGTCTGTAAAATGTTAACTTTCTAGACCTCAAAACTCCCTGGGGCCTCCAGTCTCTTGTGGGTTACTTGCATCATCCCTGATTGAACCCAGACCTGGCAGTCCTCTGCTGTATATGTGTTGGCATCCTCATAGTAGGTGGTATATGCTGCCTGGTTGGTGGTCCAGTGTTTGCGAGATCTCAGGGGTCCAGGTTAATTGAGACTGCTGGTCCTCCTCCAGGGTCGCCCTTATTCAGGTTGCTTCTTTCAGCCTTTCCCTAATTCAGTCACAGAGGTCAGCAGCTTCTATCCATTGGTTGGGTGAAAATATCTGCATCTGACTCAACTGCTTGTTGGGTCTTTCAGAGTGCAGTCATGCTAAGTCCATTTTTTTGAGCACCCCATAGCCTTAGTAATAGTGTCAGACCTTGGGCCCTCCCCTTGAGTTGGATCCCACTTTGGGTCTGTCACTGGACTATTTTACTGAACGTGATCTACTTCTAATGTTTGGGTAATGAAACAAAATTAGTGTTTGTAATGAATTGCTATGCAGAGTCCTGCAGTACTGAACAATGAGTACTCCTAAGTTTGCACTTTTGAGTACCAGTCTCCAAGCTATGCCAAGGTCACTATACCAAGGTCTTAAAGAAAACTTTAAGAAGGAATCCTGTGCTTGCCCAGATACATGGTAACATCTTCATGGACTCTTCATGGACCAGATGTGTGAAGTGGTGAGATCAAGACCAAGGGAGATGTTAAGAGACATACTTTGTTGTGTCTACCCATGAATATGTGTGGAAAATAACAGTGTTAGTCAGTTTATGTGATATGCTCGTTGATAACATCATTTCAAATACATGTGCTTTCTCAGTTATTTGAAGGCAGCCAAAATCTAAGTGTATCAGTGTTGACAGTCAGTGCTGTTTTAGGTCTGCACCTGTGATAGCAATTGTTTCTCCTGTTTGCCAGTAAAAGACACTAGGGATCACAAAACCCTGAATTTCTTCTGTTTGTTTAACGCTTATCATTCTGTTCATTGTCTTTTAGTGACTACCCTGCTCCCAGCTGTCTAAATATTCTCTCACATTCCTGTCAGAGTGTGACTGGAGCCTAGGTTTTAAAATTGTAATTTTGACTCCCATTAATTGGTTCATCAGCATTCTTAGTGAAGAATTGAAATGGCTGAGCCATTTAACATTATTGCCTTTTAAATCCAGATCCTAAGGAAAATACTTTTCATTAGCTACTGGGGTCATATCTTGATCCCCAAATCTTGTTATTGCTTCTCTGTGGTACAGTGGATTTGCACTTTTAACCACAGTATAAAGCTGTTTAATCGTTGAGACATCATTTTTGTACTTTGAGTTGTATATACTTTATTACCTGGATATTTGCATACTCATTCATTTCATGTGAGAATTCAGATCCAGAGTTCCTGTAAAGTTTGACTCCGATGTTATTTTTCAAGGTATACTTTAATTCCTTTGTATAATTATAGTTTTATATTTGAAATAAGGGATATCACATGTAACCAGTATATAGGTAATTCTATTGGCAACCTTTTAATGAAAATCTAAGTAAAATTATTGGACCAGGCCAACCATAAAGTGCCATTTTTTCAGAGCTCTGGTTACATTAAATACAGTTATCAAAAAGCATTTAACTAATTGAAAATGATCTTCAGAATATCCCCTATTTTAAGGTTTGGACCTTTTAATCTCACAATTCCTGTTGTGATATGAACAGAGAAATTGGGTGTTTGAGTAACCAAGGAAGCCTTTTTTTTTTTTAATTCTTTAAAACTTTTTTACAGTCCAAATTTCATCCCCCTCCCAGTCTGACCCCCCCCCCATCCCATACCTCCTCTCCCCAGCCCTCTACCCCACCAGACCTCCCCACTCCGTGGGGCCTCATGTCTCTCTAGGGTTAGGTGTTTCTTCTCTCACTGAGGCCAGACCAGGCAGTCCTCTGTTGTATATGTGTCAGGGGCCTCATATTAGCTGGTGTAGCTATCTAGTTGGTGTCTCAGTGTCTGAGAGATCTCAGGGAAAGGGGGTCCAAGTCAGTTGAGACTGCTGGTCTTCCCTTAGGGCTGCCCTCTTCCTTAGCTTCTTTCAGCTTTGCCCCAATTCAACACAGAGGTCTCTGGCTTCTGTCTATTGGTTGGGTGCTAGTATTTGCATTTGAATTTTTCAGCTGCTTGTTGGGCCTCTCTGGAGGCAGTGCAGCCATGCTAGGTTCCAGTCTACAAGCACACCAAAGCATCTGTAACAGTCTCAGCGCTCCGGGTCTCCCCTTGAGCTGGATCCCAATTTGGGCCTGTCACTGGACCTCCTTTCTCTCATACTCTTCTCCATTTTTGTCCCTGCAGTTCCTTTAGACAGGAACAATTTTGGGTCAGAGCTTCTGACTTGATGCCCTGTCCCTCCACTGGAGGTGGACTCTGTAAGTTCCCTCTCCCCATTGTAGAGCACTTTATCCAAGGTCCCTCCCTTTGAGTCCTGAGAGTGTCTCACCTCCCAGGTCTCTGGTACATTCTAGAGGGTTCCCCTACCTCCTGCCTCCTGAGGTTGCCTCTTTTCATTCTTTCTGCTGGCTCTCAGGGCTTCAGTCCTGTTCCCCTCACCAATGCCTGATCATCTTCCCCCCTCCCCTTTCCTGTCCCCTCTCCCACCCAAGTTCCCCCCTTGCTCTGCCCCCCATGACTTCTTTCTTTTCCCTCCCAAGTGGGATTGAGGCATCCTCACTTCAGGTGTTAACCTTCTTGTGTCCTGGGTATTCTGTACTCTTTTGGCTAATATCCGCTTATTAGTGAGTATAGATCGTGCATGTCCTTGTAGGTCTGAATTAGCTCCCTCAGGATGATATTTTCTAGTTCCATCCATTTGCCTGCAAAACTCAGGATGTTCTTGTCCTTAATAGATGAATAGTATTCCATTGTGTAAATGAACCACATTTTCTTTATCGATTCTTCCCATTGTGGGGCATCTGAGTTGTTTCCAGCTTCTGTCTATCACAAATAAGGCCACTATGAACATAGTGGAACACGTGTCCCTGTAGCATGGTGGGGCATCTTTTGGGTATATGCCCAAGAGTGGTATAGCTGGGTCTTCAGGATCTTTTTCCAATTTTCTGAGGAACCTCCAGATTGATTTCCAGAGTGGTTGTACTAGTTTGCAATCCCACCAGCAATCTCCACATCCTCGCCAACATGTGTAGTCACCTGAGGATTTGATCTTAGCCATTCTGATAGGTGTAAGGTGGAATCTCAGGATCGTTTTAGTTTATATTTCCCTGGTCACATTTCTTTAAGTGTTTCTTAGCCCTTTAAGATTCCTCTGTTGTAAGTTTTGTTTAGTTTTACACCCCATTTTTTAGTTGGGTTATTTGGCTTGTTAGTGGGGAGCTTCTTGAGTTCCTTCTCTAGTTTGGATATTAGCCCTCTATCGAATGTGCGGTTAGTGAAGACTTTTTCCCCAATCTGTTGGTTGCCTGTTTGTTTTACATTCTTCTTCTTTTGGAAGTTTTATGTTTGCTGTTTTCTATTACAAGAAAGAATTTTCTTGTAGACTTTTAAAAATGGCACATTTAACTTTTTAGTTTAAATATGACATATGCCCCCTTACTACAAGTCAGTAAAGTACGATTTCAAAAATGTGGATGAAGGCTTCTAGAGATGCTAAATGTGACCATTCTCCAAAGAGCTCCTACAGGATGCAATCTCTTTAAGGTCATTTAGTTCAAATAAACCATAAGGCATTTTATCCTGTTAATTTTATCTTCACCACGTATACAGAACATCGAGAAACACGTACAGTTGCCTTTTCTAGTTTCAGGTAGTGAAAACTATCCAAGTGTCCCCTCAGTAGGTCTGTCTGCTCTGAAAAGTCACTTGGTTATCTATGACCTCTTCTCTGGCAGGGAACTGAGAAGGGAAACACGTGATAGAACTGAAATACAGTTTTTCCTTTTTGAAACCTTAGTACCATGTAAAATTTTGATGACAGTAACAGTTACTCTCCTGGATATGCAGTGTTTCCAAACCCATCAATCCCCTGATGAACAAGAACAACACCCTGTAAGAACGTATGCCTCTCAGATTAATCCACAGAGTGGTTTTGCTTTATAGTAAAGAAGTAGTTTGTCAAAAGTAGACCATGGTGAATGTACAACTCTTGTTATGTTTCTAGCCAGTACCAGTCACCTTAGTTACCTTGGATCTGACTGAGTCAGTTTAGAAAATGAGGCTTGATGGGAAGAAGAGTTTCATTGGGAGAGAGAAGGTCAGAGAAGAATGACTGTATGTGTTTATGTATGCATGTAACAACTAACATTCAGCATATGTATCTATGAAACCATTAAAGAATTAAAAAAACTAATAAAATAATGTACTGCATTCAGATTTTAAAAAATCATTGAAAGAGAGTAAGATTTTAAAAAACATTTTTGGGCTTGTTATAATCTGTTTAAACTTCCTGGTTGTACCCCAAATGTATCCTTCTTCTGCCCTGGAGTATAACAAGTTACATTAGTTACATGCTAATACCCATTTGCCATAAAACTTCAGTTCTCAGGATCTTTTGGCTCAGTGCTGTGTGTGCTCATCAATTGTAAGGACTACAAAATAGTATTATTCATGTGGCTTACTCGCAGATAAGGATTTACAACAATTTTTAATGAATATTTATTGTTTTAATGTGTGTGAGTATGCCGTATACAGGTATGTGGTGATAGGTGCAGAGGCAGAGGAGGGTGTGGGGTGCCCTTGTCTATCATTCTCTCTAATATTCCTTTGAGGCGAGGCCTCTCCCTGAATCTGGAACCTGTTTTTTGTTGTTGTTGTTTTTGTTTGCTTGCTTGTTTGTTTATTGTGTGTGGTTTTTGTTTTTGCTAGGTCACCCCAGAAATCTTATCTCTACTTCTATCAACCTTGGTGTCACAGGCACATGGCAAATGATACTTTGTTTGTTACAAGGGTTCTGGGGTGAACTTTGGTGATCTGGTTAAGCCGCATCAGTTTCTGTAGGCCCTCATTTTACTTTTAAAATTATTTTTTGTTTAGTACACTTACACATACCCAGCATTTCACTTTATCCCTACTTGTTTCTTGCTCTCACTTCTCTTAACTTTGCAATCCTGTTGCTGGTTGCCTTCCTCCTCCCAAATAGGACCCCTTTCTGCACTTCCTCTCCAGCTTCTACCATGACTTTTTCTAGTATTTGGAAGAAGAGTCTTTCACCTGGATGCTGTGTTCCTGCATATGCCAAAAATAGATTGGCATCTCAGAATGATATGCCAGTATCATTTTCTATGGAAAAGTTTTTTGAACTTTTTTGAACTCTTATAGCATACCATATCAAGTAGATAAATTTGTGTGTGGTATATATGTATGTATATGGACATGTGATCACAGGTATGTATTTACACATGCATGTATGGTAGCCAGAGCTCAGCATCCTGTACCTTTATTGATTCCTACCTTATTTTTTGAAACACAGCCTCTTGCCGAATCAGTAGTTGGCTAGATTGACTGATCAGTGAGCTTCTATGGTTTTCCTTGTATCTCTGCTTCATTGTGCTAAGATGTCAGGCACACACCATCACTCTTGACCCTGGTTCTTTTTTTTTTTTTTTTTTTTTTAAAACATAAGTACGAGAGTTGGAGCTCTAGTCTTCATGTGTATGAAGCAAGCACTTTACCCTGTGAACCAATTTTGTAGCCTCTCAGGTATATAGTTTTAATGTTATGTTGAACATTTTATATATTAACAAATAGTAAAGTTTTATTTTTAATGACTTTCCCCCCTTATCGTTTTAGTTTTGTCAACCTGGTGGATGGCACCTGTCCAGAGAGCGGAAACAGCCAACATTCTTTGTGGTGGTCCTAACAGATATTGACTCAGATCGACATTACTGCTCATGTCTAACTTTCTATGAGGCAGAGATCAATCTCCAGGTACAGAAACTTTCTTAACCAAGGATGGGGGCACATTGCAGAATATTTTAAGTTCCATGTTTTTTGTTTGTTCCATGGGCTTCTTTAAAAAGCAGGTTTCAAGGACCAGAACTCATATTGCATTTTTAAATGAATTGTATAGATTTAGTGCATTAAGTAAGATAGAAACATTTTATATGTGTGTGTATGTATGTGTGTATGTATATATTGTATAGATAGCAATGAAACTGGATATATATATATATATATATAGATAGATATAAAATGTTGTAATAAAATATAGCCTTAATTTTGTATTAATAGTATTTGAAATCTTGATATGTTCTTTAATGTTTAGAATCTAAATTTTCTGGGTACAAATTCTGATTTTTAATTACATAGGAGACAAGTTACCTATCATGAAGCAAACTTACACTATTATTCTTTTATGGTAGAAGTTCAAAAGTTCATGTAGAACAAAGTGCTTATCTGCATCCCGGAACAACAACAAATACATGTTATCTTCATTTCAGCTTGCTTCTCGTTGTCAGGTCTTTGTAGGAAGCCATACCAACATTTCAAGGCTTTAGTTGGGACCAAACTAAGAATTATTTGCTGTGAAATATTTAATGACCTGTCAGAATATTGCTTCTGGTAAATTTGGAAGTTATGTTGCCAGTGAGGTGACATAATTTACAAGTCTGTGCCTGTAGCTCATCTTGTACCAGATCATGTCTTTCATAGTGAGGGAAATTGCTGGTAAAAGGCTGATCATATTTCTGTCTTGTTTTAGTCAAAAACCTGCCAGCGTGTTCTGTAATCCATGTACCACTCTCTGTTCTTAGTTGACCTTTCATTTTAATGATGGTGTTGAGACCTTACGCTGACCCCGAGAGTGCACTCTTCTTTATCTCCACATTCTTAATAGCTCCCTTGAGTTGTCTAATGAAAACTAACTGCTAATTTGACTTTTCCTTTCTCTCTTCTTCACATGATTCAGCCGTCAGACAAGCTGACAGGAAGACAGTTATTAAGACATTGTTGGAGGTATTAGAGGTATTTTAGAAAGATGTCTAGGAATTCTTGGCCACATCAGTCTCCTTTTTATTTGGATGTTGGTTCATATATAATAATAAATTGCTGGCATTACTCAAACATTCAAATATCCTTTACCACATTTATCTGGTGTTAAGTTTTTGGCTCATTAGTTTATTACATGAGCTCTTTATTCCTTTTCTTTCCCTCTCTCCTCTCTTTCCTGCTCCCTCTTTCCCTTTTTTTGCACAATCCCTTATACACATATACATTTTCTTTCTCTGTCTCTTTCTCTATCTCCCTCCCTCCCTCCTTCCTTCCCTACACTAATCTCCCTAATACCCCCCTCCAAATCATTTGACAGAAAATCCCATATTTATATACCTTTCCTCTGTATTTTTTGGTTCCTAGGCTGGACCTGATGCACTGGGCTGAAGTGACTCTCTTCTGCCCTTTAAACTGGACATTACTATAATTATATTAATAATATTCTTCACTACCCATTCCATAGTCCCAACCCAGTACATAACTGCATTTATTATGTTTGTTTTTTATTTCTCTTTTCATCTTGAACTTTTTCTTTGTCTTTATCTTATAATATTGAAAATTTTAAGTAATAATCCTTCCTCATCCATTTTTAATAGAATAGTTCTTATTTTATATTCTTGGTTTCTCTCATTTAGTTCAGATTGTACATTAACAGAATACTGTAATACTTAAGCAGAATTGGTGTGTATATGCTTATAATCACATCATTAAACCATCTGAAACAAAAGGATTGAGAATTTAGAGGTAGCCTAAGCTACATAGTGAGACTGTCTTTAAAATAAAAAGGAGGAAGAGGGAAAAGAGAAAGGCCAACCAAGCAAAGTCAAAGAAAGAAAGAAAGAAAGAAAGAAAGGAAGGAAGGAAGGAAGGAAGGAAGGAAGGAAGGAAAAGGAAAAGGAAAAGGAAAAAAGAAAAGAAAAAAGGAAAGGAAAGAAAAGAAAAGAGAGAAAAGAAAAGAGAGAAAAGAAAAGAAAAAAGGAAAGGAAGGGGGGAGGGAGGGGAGGGGGGAAGGGGAGGGGAAAGGAGAGGAGCGGAGAGGGGAGGGGAGGGGAGGGGAGGGAAAGGGAAAAAGGGAAAAAGGGAAGGAAAGGAAAGGGAAAAGGAAACTTCTTAAGTATGTTTCTTCCAGACATGTCCGAGGGTACACATTTGGATGTATACAATGTATATTAATTTTTTACTGATAGTGTCCAGATGATTTTTGGATTTCTTCAATGTATACTTGCAAGAGTTGTATTGTTGTTTGTTTGTTTTGTTTTGTTTTGTTTTTGTTTGGTCTGGTTTTCTGTTGCAACTAATACGTATTCAATAGGAAGGTATTTTTAAGTCTATATATGTGTCCTGTTATGTGTCACTTATGCTCCCCCTGATTTAGTATTTACTCTTGATTCCTTTGATAATATTAATTGATCAGCATATATCAATATTGATAGTATTTGGCTGATTATGATGTTTAGAACATGATTATCTACCAGTCACATACTCCCACCTCCTTTTAGTCAGCAATTGACTTCTTGTGTTCTGTTTATTTGTTTGTTTGGGGCAGGGTCTGTCTAACTGTGTAACTTTGGCAGTCCTGGAACTTAACTCTGTAGACCAGGCCAGCCTCACAGAAATCCACTTGCCTTGGCCTCCCAAGCACTCGAATTAAAGGTGTGTGCCACCATGTCCCACTATAGTTTACTATGTGTGTGTGTGTGTGTGTGTGTGTGTGTGTGTGTATGTGTATATGTGTGTGTGTGTGTGTATATGTGTGTATATATATATGTGTGTGTGTGTGTAACTTTTATTTCTTTACAGTCCAGTTTTTATCCCCTTCCTGGTCCACCCTCCCACAGTTCACCCTCCCACAGTTCCTCATCCCATTCCTCTGTCCCCTTGTCTCCAAGAAGATGTCCCCATCCCCTCCACCCCTACCAGGCCTCCTCACTCCCTGGGCCTCAAGTCTCTTGAGGGTTAGGCACATCATCTTCTCCCACTGAGGCCAGACCAGGCAGTCCTCTGCTGTATACATGTTTTTAAAATATTTTTTTCATATATTTTGGTCATGTTTTTTCCTTTTTCCCAACTTCTGGTCTCCTGGTTCCCATTACTCACCCAACTTCATGTTCTTTCTTTCTCTACATCTCTCTGTGACTGTGACTCTCTTTCTCTCTCAGACACACACACACACGCACACACACACGCACACACACACACACACACACACACACACACACACAAGGTTGTTTTTGTGTTTGCCATCTACTCCTGGTCATGAAGTCTACCTGGATTGTGGCTGATATTGCAAAAAAAAAAAAAAAATTGCATCTTTAGATGTTCTGGTCATATTGAATAACTGTGTTTAGAAAGAAAGGAAATAGACACATTTCTGGCACTGTGCCCAAAACTCAACTCCAAATGAATCAAATACCTCAGTATAAGGCCCAAAGAGAAGAGAAAGTGGGAATAGGCTTGAATTTATTGACACAAGGAATGACTTTCTGGGCAGAACACCATTAACACAGGCACTATCTTCAAGCAGAGAAGCAGCTTATAGAATGAGAGAATAAACTTTACCAATTATACATCTAATAGAAGATTAGTATCTAGAATAAGGAACTTAAAAAAACCTGAGCATTAAGAAAACAGATAACCCAATTTAAAAATGGGGATATAGAACCAAACAGTTCTCAAAAGCTGAAACACAACTGACTGGGAAATACTTAAAGGAATGTTCAACACCCTTACCATAGGGAAATGAGAATAAAAGTACCTTGAGAATTCATTTTACCCTAATCAGAATGCCCAAAATAGTAAAGCAAATTACGGCACATGCCGGTGAGTCCATGAGGAAACGGGAACACTTATTCATTGCTGGTGGGAGTGAGACATATTGCAGCCACTGTGAAAATCTGGGTGGATTTTTTTCCAACAAAAGCTGGAAATTTAGCTACTGCAAGATACCATCTTGGCATATAACCAAAAAGCACTACATCTTACGTGCTCATCCGTTTTCACTGCTTCTCTATTTGTAATAGCCAGAAATTAGAAACAGCCTACTCATGAGTGGATAATGAAAATGTGATAGCTTTACACAATGAAATATTATTAATCTGTTAAGAAAAAATGAAATTTGTAGGTAAATGGATGAAATTAGACAGCACTTCTGAGGGTGGTAATACAGGCCTCCCCAAAACTATTTACTTTTTCTTCTCTTCTCTTCTCTTCTCTTCTCTTCTCTTCTCTTCTCTTCTCTTCTCTTCTCTTCTTCTCTTTCCCTTTCCTCTTCCCTTTCTTTTTCCTTTTGTTTTTTTCCTTCCTTCTTTCCCTCCCTCCCTCCCTCCCTTCCTCCCTTCCTTCCTTCTTTCCTTCTTTTCTTAGCTTTCTTTCTTAGCTCCTTCCTTCCTTCCTTCCTTCCTTCCTTCCTTCCTTCCTTCCTTCCTTCCTTCCTTCCTTCCTTCCTTCTTTCCTTTCTTTGACAGTCTCACAGTGTTGCCTTGGCTGGTCTGGACTTGCTATGTAAATCAGGCTGGCCTCAGAGTCACAGAGATTATGTTCTGTGGTTCTCCAGGTCTGGTATTAAAGGTGTGTGCTACCATGCCCAGCCAGCAGTTGACATTTCCTGTAAGCAAAGCTCTCTTTTCCTCTGGGTGAACCGTGGGTTCATGGATTCATGCTTTCCCCACTTCTGTTCAGAAGCATATAATTCATTAATGGCTTTCATGATTTTCATGCTTGTGTTCTCCCCTATGTGGCTAGTGCCGCTTTCTTAGTTAGGTCTCCTTTGGTTTGTGGTTTGCTTTTTATGTAAACACCTTAAAACTCTATCATAACAGGCTCTAATCCAAGCTTTAGCCTTTTCTAGCACCAGTCCTGAAATGAGATATTTCATTAAACAGTCTCCTCTGAGGAGGGCAATTCTGGAAGCAATGGTCTGGGTTCATTGTACTCTGATCAGTGTCTTACAGCTTCCCTTTCAGTTACTCAGGTCGCTTTGCCCACTTGCCATTTTAAGAAGGTCAAAAATGATACTTTATTCTTTATAACCAACTTCAAACCCATTTGAAGCCTCTTTCTTCTGATGTTTTTCAACCCTGAAAATACAAATAAGTTGTCAGATCTCTGTCGTTGTGTGATGGGCGATGCTTAGGTGCTAGGTGCCAGATGAATTTATAAGCCTCCTTTTCTGTGTTAAAAACAAATTATTGTCATTTAAGTTTCTTCTAAGTGAGGGTATAAGCTATGAGGTAGAATTGGGGAGGGGAAATAAATTAAAAGATGTTCCTTTCTAGGTCGTTAGTAAGATTAGTCTCACTTTTGGCAGTTTTTTAGCAAATGTGTTTTTCTTTTATTTTTGGATTGTATTATCAGTATCAGTTCAAAATAGATCTTACCTCATTTGGCATGAATTACTTCATATGAAATGTACTATGATACTTTGCTTGGAACAATAAAGAGAAAAAACTTCAGAATGTACAGCATCCAAAGTAAAATTGTGCAACTTAAAAAATATTAGCTCTTTTATCTTTTCTCTGATACAGTAACATGCTCAGTAATCACAAGCAAAACTTTGGCATCAAACTTTTGATAACATGTTTCCAAAATTATCCAGCTAGATAATATGAGCCTTGACTTTTTCTTAAAGTAATGATTAAAAATATGACTGATATATTTTTACTGCTTATATGAAATATATGTATCTTAAGTTGTTTTATTTATGTTTATATCTTTTAAAGTTTTTAAAAAACGTTTTGTGTTTCTAAATCAATAAAGTCATTTTGTGTATCAGCAAATTAGTTACCATTAAAGAGATGGAGTTGGGATTAATGAGGGTGATTTGGGGAGGTGAAATAAAGAAAGAAAAAGAAACAGACATAGAAACCATCAGCTACTGTTTTGTGTTGTTTCTATCACATACATACAGTTGGACTATAGAGGCAAACCCAAAATTCAGGTACATAAGTGCCCCAAAGTGTTGCTTAAACACTATTCAATAAAATAGGAAGTCCCTTCCAGCCAGCCCACTGCAGCACCAGGGTCCCTGGCCCGGAGGAGTCTCCGGACACCCGCAAGGACCCACACAGGATCTGCCATGGGATCCTAAGATCTCTGGTGAGTGGAACACAGCGCCTGCTCCAATCCAATCTCGCGGAACCTGAGACTGCATTAATAAAGGAAGCAGATAACCCGGCCTGATACGGGGCTCAAGTCCCTTCCGGCCAACCCACTGCAGCACCGGGGTACCTGGCCCAGGGATTCTCCGGACACCCACAAGGACCCACACAGGATCCGCCATGGGATCCTAAGTCCTCTGGTGAGTAGAACACAACTTCTGCCAGGAGGCAGGTTCAAACACCAGATATCTGGGCACCTTCCCTGCAAGTGGAGAGATTGCATGCAGAGAGTACTCTGACCACTGAAACTAAGGATAGAGCTAGTCTCCCAGGTCTGCTGATAGAGGCTAACATAATCACCTGAGGAACAAGCTCTAACCAGAGACAACTATAACAACTAGCTCCAGAGAATACAAGATGGCAAAAGGCAAACGTAAGAATCCTACTAACAGAAATCAAGACTGCTCACCATCATCAGAACGCAGCACTCCCACGCCACCTAGTCCTGGGCACCCCAACACAACTGAAAAGCTAGACCCGGATTTAAAAGCATATCTCATGATGATGGTAGAGGACATCAAGAAGGTCTTTAATAACTCACTTAAAGAAATACAGGAGAACACCGCTAAAGAGTTACAAGTCCTTAAAGAAAAACAGGAAAATACAACCAAACAGGTAGAAATCCTTATAGAAAAACAGGAAAACACATCCAAACAGGTGATGGAAATGAACAAAACCATACTAGACCTAAAAAGGGAAGTAGACACAATAAAGAAAACCCAAAGTGAGGCAACGCTGGAGATAGAAACCCTAGGGAAGAAATCTGGAACCATAGATGTGAGCATCAGCAACAGAATACAAGAGATGGAAGAGAGAATCTCAGGTGCAGAAGATTCCATAGAGAACATCAGCACAACAATCAAAGATAATACAAAACGCAAAAAGATCCTAACTCAAAACATCCAGGAAATCCAGGACACAATGAGAAGACCAAACCTACGGATAATAGGAGTTGATGAGAATGAAGATTTTCAACTTAAAGGGCCGGCAAATATCTTCAACAAAATTAGAGAAGAAAACTTCCCAAACCTAAAGAATGACACGCCAATGAACATACAAGAAGCCTACAGAACTCCAAATAGACTAGACCAGAAAAGAAATTCCTCCCGACACATAATAATCAGAACAACAAATGCACTAAATAAAGATAGAATATTAAAAGCAGTAAGGGAGAAAGGTCAAGTAACATATAAAGGAAGGTCTATCAGAATTACACCAGACTTTTCACCAGAGACTATGAAAGCCAGAAGATCCTGGACAGATATTATACAGACCCTAAGAGAACACAAATGCCAGCTCAGGCTACTATACCCTGCCAAACTCTCAATTACCATAGATGGAGAAACCAAAGTATTCCATGACAAAACCAAATTCACACATTATCTTTCCACGAATCCAGCCCTTCAAAGGATAATAACAGAAAAGAAGCAATACAAGGACAGAAATCACGCCCTAGAACAAGCAAGAAAGTAATCCCTCAACAAACCAAAAAGAAGACAGCCACAAGAACAGAATGCCAACTCTAACAACAAAAATAAAAGGAAGCAATAATTACTTTTCCTTAATATCTCTTAATATCAATGGACTCAATTCCCCAATAAAAAGACATAGACTAACAGACTGGCTACACAAACAGGACCCAACATTCTGCTGCTTACAGGAAACCCATCTCAGGGAAAAAGACAGACACTACCTCAGAGTGAAAGGCTGGAAAACAATTTTCCAAGCAAATGGTCTGAAGAAACAAGCTGGAGTAGCCATTCTAATATCGGTTAAAATCGACTTCCAACCCAAAGTTATCAAAAAAGACAAGGAGGGACACTTCATACTCATCAAAGGTAAAATCCTCCAAGAGGAACTCTCAATTCTGAATATCTACGCTCCAAATGCAAGGGCAGCCACATTCATTAAAGACACTTTAGTAAAGCTCAAAGCACACATTGCACCTCACACAATAATAGTGGGAGACTTCAACACACCACTTTCATCAATGGACAGATCGTGGAAACAGAAACTAAACAGGGACACAGTGAAACTAACAGAAGTTATGAAACAAATAGATCTGACAGATATCTACAGAACATTTTATCCTAAAACAAAAGGATATACCTTCTTCTCAGCACCTCACGGGACCTTCTCCAAAATTGACCATATAATTGGTCACAAAACAGGCCTCAACAGATACAAAAATATTGAAATCGTCCCATGTACCCTATCAGACCACCATGGCCTAAGGCTGATCTTCAATAACAACATAAATAATGGAAAGCCAACATTCACGTGGAAACTGAACAACACTCTTCTCAATGATACCTTGGTCAAGGAAGGAATAAAGAAAGAAATTTAAGACTTTTTTGACTTTAATGAAAATGAAGCCACAGCATACCCAAACCTATGGGACACAATGAAAGCATTTCTAAGAGGGAAACTCATAGCTCTGAGTGCCTCCAAGAAGAAATGGGAGAGAGCAGATACTAGCAGCTTGACAACACATCTAAAAGCTCTAGAAGAAAAAGGAAGCAAATTCACCCAAGAGGAGCAGACGGCAGGAAATAATCAAACTCAGGGTTGAAATCAACCAACTGGAAACAAGAAGAACTATTCAAAGAATTAACAAAACGAGGAGTTGGTTCTTTGAGAAAATCAACAAGATAGATAAACCCTTAGCTAGACTCACTAGAGGGCACAGGGACAAAATCCTAATTAACAAAATCAGAAATGAAAAGGGAGACATAACAGATCCTGAAGAAATACAAAACACTATCAGATCCTTCTACAAAGGCTATATTCAAGAAAACTGGAAAACCTAGGCAAAATGGACAAATTTCTAGACAGATACCAGGTACCAAAGTTAAATCAGGATCAAGTTAACGATCTAAACAGTCCCATATCCCCTAAAGAAATAGAAGCAGTCATTAATAGTCTCCCAGCCAAAAAAAAAGCCCAGGACCAGATGGGTTTAGTGCAGAGTTCTACCAGACCTTCAAGAAGATCTAATCCCAGTTGTGCACAAACTATTCCACAAAATAGAAGTAGAGGGAACTCTACCCAACTCATTCTATGAAGCCACAATTACTCTGATACCTAAACCACAGAAAGATCCAACAAAGATAGAGAACTTCAGACCAATTTCCCTTATGAATATCAATGTGAAAATCCTCAATAAAATTCTCGCTAACCGAATCCAAGAACACATTAAAGCAATCATCCATCCTGACCAAGTAGGTTTTATTCCAGGAATGCAGGGATGGTTTAATATACAAAAATCCATCAATGTAATCCATTATATAAACAAACTCAAGGACAAAAACCACATGATCATCTTGTTAGATGCGGAAAAAGCATTCGACAAGATCCAACACCCATTCATGATAAAAGTCTTGGAAAGATCAGGAATTCAAGGCCCATACCTAAACATGATAAAAAGCAATCTACAGCAAACCAGTAGCCAACATCAAAGTAAATGGTGAGAAGCTTGAAGCAATCCCACTAAAATCAGGGACTAGACAAGGCTGCCCACGTTCTCCCTACCTCTTCAACATAGTGCTTGAAGTCCTAGCCAGAGCAATTCGACAACAAAAGGAGATCAAGGGGATACAAATTGGAAAAGATGAAATCAAAATATCACTTTTTGCAGATGATATGATAGTATATATAAGTGACCCTAAAAATTCCACCAGAGAACTCCTAAACCTGATAAACAGTTTCGGTGAAGTAGCTGGATATAAAATTAACTCAAACAAGTCAATGGCCTTTCTCTACACAAAGAATAAACAGGCTGAGAAAGAAATCAGGGCAACAACAATAGTCACAAATAATATAAAATATCTTGGCGTGATTCTGACTAAGGAAGTGAAAGATCTGTATGATAAAAACTTCAAGCCCCTGAAGAAAGAAATTAAAGAAGATCTTAGAAGATGGAAAGATCTCCCATGCTCATGGATTGGCAGGATCAACATTGTAAAAATGGCTATCTTGCCAAAAGCAATCTACAGATTCAATGCAATCCCCATCAAAATTCCAACTCAATTCTTCAACGAATTAGAAAGGGCAATCGGCAGATTCATCTGGAATAACAAAAAACCTAGGATAGCAAAAACTCTTCTCAAGGATAAAAGTACCTCTGGTGGAATCACCATGCCTGACCTAAAGCTTTACTACAGAGCAATTGTGATTAAAAACTGAATGGTACTGGTATAGTGACAGACAAGTAGACCAATGGAATAGAATTGAAGACCCAGAAATGAACCCACACACCTATGGTCACTTGATCTTCGACAAGGGAGCTAAAACCATCCAGTGGAAGAAAGACAGCATTTTCAACAAATGGTGCTGGCACAGCTGGTTGTTATCTATGTAGAAGAATGCGAATCGACCCATTCCTCTCTCCTTGTACTAAGGTCAAATCTAAGTGGATCAAGGAACTTCACATAAAACCAGAGACATTGAAACTTATAGAGGAGAAAGTGGGGAAAAGCCTCGAAGATATTGGCACAGGGAAAAAATTCCTGAATAGAACAGCAATGGCTTGTGCTGTAAGGATTGACAAATGGGATCTCATGAAACTGCAAAGCTTCTGCAAGGCAAAAGACACTGTCAATAAGACAAAAAGACCACCAACAGATTGGGAAAGGATCTTTACCTATCTTAAATCAGATAGGGGACTAATATCCAATATATATAAAGAACTCAAGAGGGTGGACTCCAGAAAATCAAATAACTCCCTTAAAAGATGGGGCTCAGAGCTGAACAAAGAATTCTTACCTGAGGAATAACGAAAGGCTGAGAAGCACCTGAGAAAATGTTCAACATCCTTAATCATCAGGGAAATGCAAATCAAAACAACCCTGAGATTCCATCTCACACCAGTCAGAATGGCTAAGATAAAAATTTCAGGTGACAGCAGATGCTGGCGAGGATGTGGAGAAAGAGGAACACTCCTCCCTTGTTGGTGGGATTGCAAGCTTGTACAACCACTCTGGAAATCAGTCTAGCGGTTCCTCAGAAAATTGGACATAGTACTACCGGAGGATCCTGCAATACCTCTCCTGGGCATATATCCAGAAGATGTTCCAACCGGTAAGAAGGACACATGCTCCACTATGTTCATAGCAGCCTTATTTATAATAGCCAGAAGCTGGAAAGAACCCAGATGCCCCTCAACAGAGGAATGGATACAAAATATGTGGTACATTTACACAATGGAGTACTACTCAGCTATGAAAAGGAATGAATTTATGAAATTCCTAGGCAAATGGTTGGACCTGGGCATCATCCTGAGTGAGGTAACCCAATCACAAAAGAACTCAAATGAAATGTACTCACTGATAAGTGGATATTAGCCCAGAAACTTAGTATATCGAGATATAAGGTACAATATGCAAAACACATGAAACTGAAGAACGAAGACCAAAGTGTGGACACTTTGCTCATTCTTAGAATTGGAAACAATCACCCATGGAAGGAGTTACAGAGACAAAGTTTGGAGCTGAGACAAAAGGATGGACCATCTAGAGACTGCCATGTCCAGGGATCCATCCCATAATTAGCCTTTAAATGATGACACCATTGCATACACTAGCAAGCCTTTGTTGCAAGGACCGTGATATAGCTGTCTCTTGTGAGAGTAGGCCGGGGCCTAGCAAACACAGAAGTGGATGCTCACATTCAACTATTGGATAGATCACAGGGCCCCCAATGGAGGAGTTAGAGAAAGTATCCAAGGAGCTAAAGAGATCTGCAACCCTATTGGTAGAACAACATTATGAACTAACCAGTACCCCAGAGCTCTTGACTCTAGCTGCATATGTATCAAAAGATGGCCTGGTCGGCCATTACTGGAAAGAGAGGCCCATTGGTCAGGCAAACTTTAAATGCCCCAGTACAGGGGAACGCCAGGGCCAAAAAATGGGAATGGGTGGGTAGGGGAGTGGGGGGGAGGGTGTGGGGGACTTTTAGGATAGTATTGGAAATCTAATTGAGGAAAATATATAATAAAAAAAAAGAAAAAAAATAATATAGATACTGACTGAACACTGAGCAGCAAGTGTATTATCAAGTTTAAGAGCAAAGAAAGGGCAATCTGGGCAAAATTTTGGGGATGAAACAAAGATATGAGGGGTTTTTTATCAATTATGGCTTGGCATGTTTTAGATATTGTGCCAAAAATTTGGTAGTGCTTTCTCTCATTCTAATATAGATATAGATTTAGATATAATATCAGTTAATCTCATTTTAGTCTCTCTGTTACATTTCTATTTTACAGATGATACTAAAAGCCTAACCCAGGACAGTTAAAGGGCTTGGCTTTGTCTGTCTTAAAGGATGAGGTACTAAACATCGCTATAGCACTACAAAAGTTACACTAGTGTGGGATCGGCCTGAGTGTAGAAGAAATGATGGACATAAAAGTGGTAGTTGAGAATTGAGAAGCACAGTCGAACATGTTATCAGGATCTTAGAGTGAAAGAAACCATGAAGTTGGTGGGATCTATACATTTCCTTTGTTTCTGTTGTTGTTTTGTGGGTGAGTGGTGTTTGTTTGTTTGTTTGTTTGTTTGTTTTCAATAGGGTCCAATAATTCTGGCTTTGTACTGGCCTTGTTTTTCAACCTTCTGAGCCTAGGGATTAAGGCTGTGCTATCATACCTGATGAGTCTGTACGTTTCAATTAATGATAATGAAGCTCTTGGGAGGCCAATTTGAGGAAACACAAAATTCATTCATAATATCATAGGACAGCTCCTCAGTGATTAAGGAGCCACCTGGAAAACTGAAGAAACAATAGGTTTCTGAACAGTCTCTAGACAAGAACATGTGGAACACAGGAGAAAATTACACTGTCAAGTACTTTGTGCTAATTCTGGAATATCTGAAATATGTAGGGAAAAAAAGTAAGAGGAATAAAAAGTAAGCCTTCTTGGAATCAAGGTCTTTTTTAAAAAGATTTATTTATTTTATGTATGTGAGTACACTGTAGCTGTCTTCAGACACACCAGAAGAGGGCATCAGATCCCATTACAGATGGCTGTGAGCCACCATGTGGTTGCTGGGAATGAAACTGAGGAACAGTCAGTGCCGTTAAACACTGAGCCATCTCTCTAGCCCAAGAATTTTTTTAATTACAAGAATTTTTATGCCTATCTGCCACATCATTCTATGTAAATAAATTCTTGATAGATGTCTATTTTTTGTTGTGTAGATATTATAAACAACACTGAGATGAATGTCTTTTGAGGAAGGCATCACAAATATTGGGTCCTCCAAGAAGCAGCCAATGCTGTTCTACCTTTCTCAGTAAGAAATGAGGAATAGCCAACGATGGCAACTGGTTTGCTGATTGTATGATGAACATCATGCATTCTCAACCCAGAGACGACTTCTTAGACCTTAATCAAGTGACATGATAAAGACATGATAGAAAATTTGGGCTATTTATAAATTCTGTATTTATTTATTTTGTTCGTTTGATAATTTGTAGCACATGTAAATATCCATATGCGTTCTTATAATGGTGAGCATTGTTTTAGTGTGGCTAGCCATCTGTGCCTTCCAGTTTCAAGTGAGAATAAACAAATTGTCAGGATGCTGAATTTTAAGTCACCTTGATAAACTCCTTATAAATGCATCTTACAGGGGAAACTATGGCTGAATAAAATGTCACATACTTTATAGGAGATATTTAAATTTAAAATGACTTTTGAGAACAAGCTCCTAAACTTCTAGAACATCGAATGTCTTTTCTTAAATATTGACTATTGAAGGCTAACAAGAACTACAGTAAAAACTGTGTGTCAGCAGGTTGTATTTATATATTTGTATATCTACACACATATATTTAACAATTGGGAAGGAAAAATTAGCAAAATGAGACAGGGTAGGATTTGGAAAGGGACTTTGGAGAGGGGCTGGGGAGGAAGGGAAAGGGAGAAATTGATGCAATTATATTTTCACTAAAATGTGTAAGAACAAAAAATTTAAAAATACAAAAACCCCTTTAAACACAAGAAAGATTATTATTATCAAGGAAGAAAAACAGTCTGATCTTATTTTCAATTGATAGCTTTACTTCTGTAATACTGTCTCCCTCAAACAATTGTCTCTTATATCGTACAAAGGTTGCATGTAAGAGTATAAAGGAGGAGTAAGAGGGTTAACCAAAATGAAGCCCTGACGTCCTAGAGAGCCATTGGTGAGCCTTATAACCTTAGCAGGCCATGTGGTCTCTCGAGGTGTGACTGCTCATTTGCACAATGAAGTAGATGCAGAGGTTTATAGCACCTTCTACTGAGTTACTTTTATTATGCCATGCCAATTGTATCCAATTTTAAATGTATTTAAAATTTAATTATGTATTTCAGTTGTAAGTGTATATTTAATTATGTATTTAAATTTTAAGTATATATGAATTCCCACCCAAGCAACTATTCAGTGAATACTATTCCAAGTGCTGCCGTATGCATACATCATATTAATTGGAATCATGTACATTGTAAAATTTATTGCATGATATGTATCATAGGCAGATATACTATTTCTTTAAGGAATGTGTGAATAAGGCATATTTAATTGTAAATAAATACTAGTTTCTTTGGTGTATATTTATAACTAAAGTAAAGTTGAAATCTTGACCTTTGAGGTTAGTTTGCTATAGCTTTCCCATCAGGAATTCTAGGAAAATTTAATTTATTTAATATAACAACTAAAGATCTGGGTGCAGTGATGCACACCTTTAATTTTAGCAGTAGGGAGACAGAATCCGGGAGAGGCCAGTGTGGAGCAGCTGCTCTACATAGTGAGTTCCATGCCAGCCGAACATCTTATGGTTCCTTTATAGTATTAATACACGGTTTTGCATTAGAAAAATAATTACATATTATTAATTTTTTACACTAATCTTAGCAGACAGTGAAAAGAAGCATTAAAAATTACCCTTGACTCTAGTGGCTCACAAAATAACATTCTTAACATTATGAGGAACTAATTTTAAACTGATTTGTTATGCTTGAAAAGGAGCAGGCACGAAGCTTGTGTGCACTCACGAAGGGCTGCACTGCTTTCCTCGAAAGTCAGTGGCTGTCCTAATAGTACTTCTCTTAGCTCTCACATCTTACTGTCATCCCTAGGTTTCTTAATAACTCTTACGCCAACGAATTCTCAAAGTATAATCTAACAGATGAAACATGAATCACTTGTGTTTTTAGCATAAATGATGAGCAGAAACATGGTGCTGTGCCAGTAACCATATATGTTAGTTTATGCTGGAGAATTGGTTAGTTCTGACTTACAAGCTATTAGTTGATGAGCAAAAGTTGCTTTAAGTTGGATTTAGTAAATCTTCTGGAAATAAACGGTGCCAAAACACCAATAAATCATTATACTCCAGTATTAAAACGAACGTTCAGATTTAGTCTTTCTTTAATTACAATGATAAAATAGGCAACAAATTTTAGTTCAGAGTGTGTAACAAAATTTTAGGTTACAATTTTTTAAGAATATATGGATTAAAAATAGTAAATCTAAGTGACAGGTATGCAAGGATACATTACAGTTCAAGTCAGGCAAGCTTCCAAATGGGCTCCATTTTTAAAGCATAGTCCTTGAGCTTCCCTTGTGGTTGGATTTCTCTCTTTCCCTTTGCCTCCGTACTGTTCTGGTTCTCTTTATGTTTTGATGATCTGTTTATCTTTTTAGATCGCAGTTTACTGCCGCGGGCTTCAGAGTCCCTTCTCAGCCGGGTGCTGAACACTAGCTAGGACATTTTTTTGACTGCTGCTGTTGGTTCACCTGTGCTGCACTTAACATTTACGTGACTCTGAGTTTCCTGCCGTGGAGGCTGTACCCTACCCTTTGTGGCAGCTGCTTTGTGGCTAACAAGCTATAAATGTTTAATAAATAAACATGCATGAATACATTGCTATTTACTTAAAACAATTTAGCTCTTTGTTTTAAAAATAATACAAATGTAAACATCTAAGAAAATTGTTTTGCTCTGAGTGTGCATATGTTTTCATTTGATCCGTATCAGCTGTACAACCCCATGGTCTAAAGGCACTTGAAATACAGTGTTCTAAACACTTTCTATATTACACGTACAAACAAGCGTAACACAAATGCACACGCTTCCCATGTAGATAGGCCTTCAAAAGCGTGGGTTTCTGTATGTATGATGTATTCTGATCATCACGGCACTTAGAGTTACCTTTAAATTGTTTTATAGCCACTATTTCTAGTGGCTTCTTGCTATCTTCTTATTCCATAAGAGAGAGGAAAAAAAAACCCACAAATTGAAAAGGAGTAGAACTCACATGTATTGTCTTTGATGAATGCAGGATACATTGCTTCCTTTATATTGTTCTTTTCTTCTACCTATACCCTATATGTATGTATGTACATACATATAGAGAGCAAGTTTTCACTTAGAAATTTATAAATACTTATTACTTAATACATAGTATTCTATATAACATCATAAAATATGCAAGTCAAGCTCTGGGTCCTTTTCTATCCTTTGACATTGGCTTCCCTCTCATCGTAAATAATCGTCATAGTGATAGGTAAAAAATCCTGAAGAGCTCAAATGTTTGAACTATTTTTCTCCTAGCATTATATTTATTTACAATTATAATTTACATGAATGTATAAAATACAGCCATAATGTCAATGTCTTTATACATTTTACTCTCATAGGTTGTAATGTCAAATACTACTGTTCAAATTTGAGAAAAAAGTTATTTTGACCTTCCAGTAAAATACAAAAATTTAAATAAAATGTTTGTGGCAACAAATTTGAACATTGATATACTAGTTTATTATTGATATTTTAGTCTAAATGGTTTCTAAATCATGTTTAGTATACATTTTGAAAGTGTTAAAATGATTAATATATTATTAGTGTTTTATCAAACTGATTCCCATATCATACTTGTGTGTTCACTTAATACTGTAAATACGGTAACAAATATTAAAGGTTTTCATTTTAGAGTTTATTTATGTATATGAGTACACTCTAGCTGTACGGATGGTTGTGAGCTTTCATGTGGTTGTTGGGAATTGAATTTCAGACCTCTGCTCATTCCGGGCAACCCTGCTCCCTCCGGCCCAAAGATTTATTTATTATTACATAGTTGTCTTCAGACACACCAGAAGAGGGCATCAGATTTCATTATGGGTGGTTGTGAACCACCAACACGACAAACCATGTTTAAACAGAGATCTGAAGTACGTGAGGGATGAGCACTGAAGACACCTAGGAGAAGAATGTTCAAAGAAGAGGGAATGTAGGTGTGCTTGGACAGCTGTGCAGTGTCCTAGCACCCTGTCTACACAGATCTTACCTTTGTGAAACGGGAGAATTAATGTAACAGATGGCAACAAGATCACTCTATTTAAGAACAATAAGCATTATACCCACCTAGCCTTTTAAAGACATAGGATATATATACAGAGATTTTGTCTGCACGTGTGTTTTATGACAGCCTTTTTAAGATGTGTGTTCCAACAGGATATTGGGGGAAAGAGACCTAATAAAATGGAGGAGGGCTCTGTGCTTTGCTTCCTCTGCTTGAGGCTGCATAGCAAAGCCAGAAATCATGCTGTAAATATGCACCCTTTTTAACTTGGCTTAATTTATTATTTCTAAAAAGTTTTGGTTAGAAGACCCTTAGCTAAGTAACATCTGTCAAATTCTAGAGGTGACACTAAAAGTAATGACTTGTAAGAAGACGTTTTTAGTTTTGTTTTAATGTTATAATGATTTACAGCAACAGCAGCTTTCTCAGTAAATAAGCAACTTCTCCTATTGGATTTCCATGCCTTGTGAGTCCTGTAGGATCAGGAGCCATGCTATTGTTGCACAGATTAGACTGCAGCACACTGCTGTTCCCCGAGGAAGCAGCGTAGACTTGATATGGAGCTGGGATTTTCCAGACCATTGCCTGGATGGACTAGGTTTTATCATGTGAACACGCCATTGTGATTAAACAATCATTTGGCCGAAAATGAGGAAGCTTTTCGGGGAATTTTATGGCAGAAAGATCTTTTGCAACTATTTAGACTCCACTATTTCTATTTCTGGAATATTTGAAGTCCTTGTTTATTAAGGAAACTCAGTGTCAATGGGATATGATAAGAAAGTCTGTTTCAGAAGGAAAGTTAGAACTAACTTTTATACTTGCGCTTTCTTCTTATCCTTTTCTAAAAAACAATGTTTAAAGAAATGTGGGAAGAATTTTAAGATAATGTGGTATTAGTAGAAATGTATATAATAGGTGTTGAATATATCATTTACTATGGTATGAAAACCAACCAGGATACAACAGACTTGCGGCTGGAGTGTACAACCTGAACACCAGGATTAACTTTCTGAAGCCAGACCCTCTCTGCTGTCTAGAGTCACCACATGAAATTAGAGTACCTTTTAGCATTGCATTTTAGGATGTGTTTGAAGAGCAGTAGCATTTTGGTATTTGGGTATATGCATTTATATAACATGTTAATTTAGCCTATACTACTATCAGCATAACAGGACTGTATGGGGTGAAATCACATAGTTTTATTGTAATAATAAGAGGACACAAGTACCTACTAATAGATAAGGTATGCTAAGTGATTCCAATATACATAAAAGATGAGGTGGGGTCTGACAAGATGGCTCTATGGTTTAGAGCACTCACTGCTCTTCCAGAGGACCAGGGTTCAATTCCCAGGACTTACAAGGAAACTCACAGACTCTCTTTTCTTGACTCCTTGGTCACCAGGCATGTAGCCTTAATGAGGCATACTGAAAATAGAAAATCATTTTAGGTTAGAAGGCTTATAATATTGAGCTAGATAATGCAACAGTATTTCTAAATATTAAATTTCAAAACATCATAAGATCTCTCAAGTTCATTTAATTTTCTTCTTCTTTCTTCTTCTTTCTTCTTCTTCCTTCTTCCTCCTTCTCTTCCTCCTCCTCCTTCCTCCTCCTCCTCCTTCTCCTCCTCCTTCTTCTTCTTCTTCCCTCTTCTTCCCTCTTCTTCTCTCCTCCTCCCCCCTCCTCCTCCTCCTCCTCCTCCTCCTCCTCCTCCTCCTCCTTCTTCTTCTTCTTCTTCTTCTTCTTCTTTTCTTCTTTGTGAAAATTTGTCCTTGTTAAATATACAAACCAAGTTTGGCATGATTATTGTTCATGTCTGTAATCCTAACACTCAGGAAGCTGAGGCAGGAAGATTGACTTGAGCTCTAGGCCACCTTGGGCTACATGGGAAGATTCAAGCTATTCTAGGCTACAGTAAAACCCTGTCTTAGAACAAAACTTATAAAACCAATGTCACAAATAATTATTACATAGAGGATAATTTGGCCGCAAAATATAAGCAACATTATTTCCATGGCCTGATAAATTATTTCTAGAAAAAATTATTGAAAATTTACATTAGGAAAAATACTTTATCAAATAACTATCTGCATACCTTTTTTTCTTCAAAGAGGAATTATGACTGTTCCCTTAAACCTGGGGTACTATGTGCATATGTGTGCCAGGGGATGCATGCACAAACACACCACCTTAGTTGTTGGGGGTTGAGCACATCCTGGAGCACGCTGTGCAAGTGCTCACTAATAAAATTCAACACCAGCCTTTGGCGCATTGTTTCTTAGAAAGTAGCTACTGGGATTAAGAATAAAAGCATTCTAGGATTTATAAAGTAAAACTCAACATCTATTAAGAAAAATCAGTGTAATTAGGTCTTCTTTGAAGGTCTGATAGAACTCTTCACTGAACCCATCTGGTCCTGGAATGGATAAAGAAAATGTGGTACACAATGGAGTACTGCTCCGCTATTAAAAACAATGAATTTATGAAATTCTTAGACAAATGGATGGATCTGGAGGATATCATCCTGAGTGAGGTAACCCAATCACAAAAGAACACACATGATATGTACTCACTGATAAGTGGATATATATTATCCCAGACTTAGAATGCCCAAGATACAGTTTGTAAAACACATGAAACTCAAGAAGAATAATGACCAAAGTGTGAATACTTTGTTCGTTCTTAAAATGGGGAACAAAATACCCATGGAAGGGATTACAGAGACAAAGTTCGGAGCTGAGACAGAAGGAAGGACCATCCAGAGACTGCCCCACCCGGGGATCCATCCCATAAACAACCACCAAACCCAGATACTATTGCATATACCAGCAAGATTTTGCTGACAGGACCGTGATATAGCTATCTCTTGTGAGGCTATGACAGTGCCTGGTAAATACAGAAGTGGATGCTCACAGTCATCTATTGGATAGAACACAGGGTCCTCAATGGAGGAGCTAGAGAAAGTACCCAAGGAGCTGAAGGGGTCTGCAACCCTATAGGAGGAACAACAATATGAACTAACCAGTACTCCCTGAGCTCATGTCTCTAGCTGCATATGTAGTAGAGGATGGCCTAGTTGGCCATCAATGGGAGGAAAGGCCCTTGGTCTTGCGAAGATTATATGCCCCAGTACAGCGGAATGCCAGGGCCAGGAAGCAGGAGTGGGTGGGTTGGGGAGCAGGGCCAGGGGAGGGTCTAGGGGACTTTCAGAGAGGAAACTAGGAAAGGGGATAGCATTTGAAATGTAAATGAAGAAAATATCTAATAAGAAAAAAAGAAAATCAGTGTAGAAATGTAAAACATGATTACTTAATACTGATTTACATTTATTGTCCCTTTTCTTTCTTCTTAATAATTAGTGGAGCCGAGCATGGTGGCACACGCCTTTAATCTCAGCACTTGGGAGGCAGAGGCAGGTAGATTTCTGAGTTCGAGGCCAGCCTGGTCTACAAAGTGAGTTCCAGGACAGCCAGGGCTACACAGAGAAACCCTGTTTCGAAAAACCAAAAAAAAAAAAAAAAAAAAAAAAAAAAAAAAAAAAAAAGGAAAAAAGAAAAAAAATTAGTGGAGAGCTTTGTATAATAGGTACACATTCTGTTTTGTGTTTTGGTTAAAATAGTGTAGTGGTCATTTATTTGAAATAGCTATCTGCTTACTCAAGTTGTCTTTCAATATACTCTAGGGCAATTATCACACTCTCATAAAAATGTGGATGGCTTTATCTGTTCCAGGAATTTCAATCATTTTTGCCATTTTAAATCTTTAGTAATCCATGAAGACCATGATTCATTAGGTGTGGAAATTTTGGTAAATTAATAATCATCGCTTTCCTATTATTTTTAGACATTCCAGAAACCAACCAGACTCATTTTGATTTGTGTACAAATTAAAATCTTTCTTTTTCAAGATCCTATGGACCTTTTATATACATTTAGATGTGTACATTCCTCAGACAGTTCATTTCCAGTTCCATGTGCTATACTAGAAACCAAATGAGCTCTAAAGGAAAGTAAAAATAGAGTTCCAGGCCTCAGTGTGAGGAAAAAACCTCGAGGTGAAATACCCAGAAAAATATTTTAAGAAATTGATTCCTGGGCTGGAGAGATGGCTCAGTGATTAAGAGCACTGACTGCTCTTCTGAAGGTCCAGAGTTCATATCCCAGAAACCACATGGATGCCCTCTTCTGGGGTGTCTGAAGACAGCTACAGTGTACTTACATAAAATAAGTCTTTTAAAAAAAGAAGAAGAAATTGATTCCTGCATTTATAGACTGAGCAGATAGCAGGTAACCCACCAGGTAATAAGTAAGGCTGGCCTGCCCGAGCGCTAACTTTATGGACTCACTAATCATTGAACTAACAGAAGTCCTGGCCTTCACTTAATCCATGGGAGAAACAGATAGAAAAGAAAAGAAGAAAGAAAAGCCTAAGATTACTAAAACTGTTGATGAGTTAGATGATGCTGGCATGGAGAAAGAAAGAAAGAAAGAAAGAAAGAGAGAAAGAGAGAGAGAGAGAGAGAGAGAGAGAGAGAGAGAGAGAGAGAGAGAGAGAGAGAGAGAGAGAGAAAGGCAAAGGACAAGGGAGTGTAGATTCTGCACTTCCCACTAGAGTGGTCAGCAGTGGTCAGAGCAGAAAGGGCAGGAGATCCAGCAGCACAGACATTAGCTTCTCTGTAGGAAGAAACAATAGGCAGGTCTCAGTAGATGGTCCCATTCCTAGTGTGTCTGAGAGCAGCAAGGAAGAGTAAGACTTAAAAAGAATAAAGGGAATGAAAGCTGGCTATATTAACAATCCAGAGTAGATATAGGCTCACTCTTCTGTGGTAGCGGTAGGAAAATTTGGAGGTCAGGATATTCTGATAGGTGGATATTAGCTATAAATGATTAAAGAATGAGAATTTGAGATTTGCCACACAAATAGGGTTGCTATTAGCCTTGCTATAGGAGAATAGAGTTTAGGCAGAAAGATTAAATCTTATATTTTGACTATGTTTGAGATGTCAAGTAGGCAGCTGGCATTTCATGACATTTTAGGAGAGTGTGAAGTTGCAAGCCTAAAGTTTTGGTAAACCATACTGGGAAGCAAGAGAGTAAAGGTCAGGAAAGGAAGATTTTAGGAGAAAGTGAGTTTAAGCTGGAATATAGATACTGGAAAAGGAGAGGAAGGGGGGTTCTATTAGAGGAAATAACCTATATTCTCAGACTATCTACGGACAAATCTCAGTGTTTCATTAATTTGTTCTCTCCACTCCCTTCTTAAAACTTTGTGAGTGTCAGAGTCTTGCCAAATAGTAAGTGCACAGACTTTATTTGTGGACTAAAAAGATTTTTTTAAAAAGATTTATTTTTACTCTTTGGTGGAGTTTATTTGGAAGTTCTCTCCATCTAGAAAAAGGAGTTGGGCTTCTTGACTGTGAAAGTCGTGCTTCTGCTGGCATGACCTGAGTCAGTGAGAACTTCATCTTGGAGCCCTGGACAGCTTGACAGAAGCCACTGGCACTTCTCGTCTTGCCCACCTCGATGGACAAGTGGCTCGTGTATAGGTGTCCTTGTCCCCATACTACTGCATGCTAGCGATGGTTAGCTGGAGTGCCCCTGTAGCAGAAGCACTGCCCCGTGCCTCCCTCTGTGCTTGGGTTGTGGCACTGGCAATATATGTGTGTGCCACTGCCAGAGTCTTAGTACAGCCAGATTCCGAAGTTCATGCTTGGTGACGTCTCCCCACATTCACAATCTCCCCTGGGACCTCTTTAGCTGTGCCAGAAATGGGACTTGCCACCATGAGTTTGGGTGTGAAAATGCACATACCAATGGCAGTTTGTGGTTCTTGGGGGTGGGCACCAGGCAGCACCACCCCACCTCATGCTTTGCCTCCCAACCTTGTGCTCACAATTTATGTATAAGGCCTTCATGGAACTCAGTCTTGCCTTCACCATCATCCAAGTATTTATGTTTTGTTTTATGTATGTGAGCATTTTGACTACATTTATATTTATGCACCACCTGTGCACAATACCACAAGACCAGAAGAGGGCTTCGAATTCCCTGGAACTAGAGTTATAGACTGTTGTGAGCCACCATGTGGATGCTGAGAATCTAACTGGGGTCCTTTGGAAGACCAGCCAGTGCTCTTAACCCTTAGCACTCCAAATAATATGCCACAGGTTTATTGACTAATAGTTGTTGAAACTTAGAGCTTCTTAAACTTTTTTGTGTGTGTTTTGCTTGTTTATTTGTTTGTTTTTACATTGAAAAGTGATAATTTACTGTGCTACCAAGAAAATTAAAATATTTCTATATAACCTCATGAATGGATGGGAAACTTTGTTTTTTTTTAATTGTGGTTTATTGTGGTATAAAGCAGCTTATATTTTAATCTGCTTTAAATATACATTTTAGCCATTTATAAGCATACATTTTCAATATACTAATTATAAAACTTTACTTCTTGTACAAAAATGTTCTCCTGCCATTGTTCTATATATGCAGAAGCACTTGACATTTTACTAGGAGAGCTTTGAGCTTTCTGCAGGCCTTAGAATCCCCATGAGAGAAAGATTGGGTCCAGTAGAAAAACAGAAATGAAAATAATTACCTTATTTCTAGAATAAACTTTTCCCTATTTTTTGAAGACTGATTTTGTACTTGAATAAGTGATATTTTTAATTGTTTGGGTTAGTACTTTAGACTAACTTAAACATGTCTTAATAACCTCGATTCCTGAGAAATGAAACACTCAAAGTTGGTGTTCATACCTGTAGTCTATAGAGCTTTGAAAACACATGAAACAAATACTCCTTACTTTGTCATTTCTTGCTTACTATTTGTAATTAATTTGGATTCTTCTAAGTTATCTTTAAGGTGTGTGGTTTGAATATATTGTGTGAACTATGAACCTAGGAAACTTTGTACATTGGTTGTAATTTCTCCTTTTCCAGGGAACGAAGAAGGAAGAGATTGAAGGTGAAGAAGTATCTGGTTTAATTCAACCAGCAGAAGTATTTGCCCCCAAAAGCCTGGTGTTGGTATCCAGATTAGACTATCCAGAAATCTTTAGGGTAACGAATTCATAATCCTCTTATCAGTTTATGATATTGTGTAAATCTATTTTGAATAAACTAAGATGACTAGAGATTTTTTTAATTGAAAACATTGTTAGATTGAATTAGTGATTCACCAATAAGATAAAATAAAATGTATGACATGAAAAAGCAGATTTGTGTTGGATGAAAGCAATTCCTAAATAAATTACCATGATTATTCACACTTCTAAGAGTATAATGTTTGTTTAAAAATAGATTTCACGTTAATTAAATAAAAATTGTAAACCATAAAAAATAATTTGATTAGCTTCAAAACCTTGAAAAACTACTCAGTGTAACAACTATGAATATGTTTACTAAATTTTTGGTGTTAAATTACACTAAGTATGATTAAGTGAGATTTTAGATAATTCTGATGATGTCTTTAAAATACTTTTTATTGCCAGGCCTGACAATTACTACCCAAGCTAGCGAATTGTAGCATTTAAGAGATAGAGACAAGAAGACCGTAAGTTCTGGGCAAGCCTGGCCTACATAGTGAGATACCACTTATTTCTTTCAGATTGTTTACCCCCCCCCCTTTTTTTAAATATTCAGAATTTTCAAATATAAAGATGTATGAAAGAATCAATATTTGTACTAATATATAAGTATAAAACTAGAAAGTAGGATTATACATTATAGAATAAATAACAACCTCATTATTACAATGACAATTGTGACTCCTTTAGTGTGTTTTGTGACATGTAATTTCTACAAATTAATGACAGTTACAATTTTTTAGCCACAATTTCAGTAAGCGAAAAGATTGAGATTAGATGTTAGGATCAAGAAAGAATCAGTCAGAAAAGAGCTTGCCGCACCAGTAAGAGAGTTTGGCCTTGGCTCCTCGGCACTGCTGTAAAAGCCAAGTACATGACTAACTTCAGTGCTGGGGTAAAGCTAACAGGACAGGGAGACAAGCGTCCCAGAGCTCACAGGCCAGCCAGTCTACTGAATCCATGAATTTCAGATTCAGTGAGATCCTGTCTTCAAAACATAAGGTAGAAAGCTACTGAGGACAACTGTGGGCATCCTTCTCCAGCCTCCGTGTGTGCACATGCTCACATGCACACCCCCAAAGAGAAGTAAGATAAAGAAAATAAAGAATGCATTTCATCTTCTTTTATCACTTACTGTCTTATAAACTCAGCATGTTAATCTTGCTATCTTACCTGTTTGCTGTCCTTTGTTAGTTTCTATCAGACAGTCTGGATTTGTAAGAACCATATAACAACATCTCTTAATTTTTATCTTGAAATATGGAGTTTCCTAAAATAAGTTTAAAAACAACCAGGCAAACAGTATGGAGAAAAACAATTCAGCCTTACAAATTAGCTGTAGTGGTTATCTAAACAGAGGTGCCTGTTTTACAAATTATGGCTTTCTGCTTTCTATAAACTTATCTTGGAAGTTCATTTGAGTGTTCTGGTCCTAGAGGAAAATTTAATAAACCTGTTTTGTTGCTTAAGATTTATTTCATGTTCAATGTAGAATATAATTGATGTGGTTCAAAGAGAAATTTTCCTAGCAGAGATGTCACAATTTATTTTTATTGACACTGCCATGAAATGACCACATGCACGGCTCTCTGCAGGCCTGCCTGGGTTTGATCTATACTGTGTATGTGGACAGCATGAGTGTCTCCTTGGAAAGTCTCATCGCAAATCTTTGTGCTTGCCTTGTCCCAGCTGCTGGAGGGTCTCAGGTAAATAGAACACATTTATTCTGGGTGATTTAATTTATGACAAAAAAGAAAGAATTCTTCAAATATTTTTTGTTTTAGGTAGGATCCTACTTTAGGTAAACCTTGTCCCTATGATGTACCTTCTAGACACCTAAGATTCCATTCTTTTCATAGGTCAAGAGGCTGATTTCAAGGGCTTGAGACATGGCTCAGTGGCTAAGAGAACATCTAGCATCTACACCACATAGCTTACAACCGTCTGTAAGCCCAACTCCAGGGACACCTGACCTTAGTAGCCACTTGTATGCATGTTCATGGACTCACCCCACACACATATACATAATTAAAATAATGAAAAGAAATCTTTAAAAAAAAAAAGGAGCCCATTTTCAGACTGAGTTCCCCTTTAGGTGGCATAATTAGCAGACATACTTGACCCACCTTCAAACCTACTTTTGACCTTTGTGGACATATCTTTCTTTAGAAAGAATTTTTCAATATGATTCTGCTGCTTTTTTATTTTTGTATATAGTTATACCTCAATTATACTAAGTAAAAAAAAATGACCAAAATTAGAAGACAAAATTGAGTAAACTCTTTTTGTAACATTGTAACTTTTTAAAAATAGATCCCTTTTTGTCTGTATCTTGATGCTTAAAAATATTATCTTAGAAGCAGAAAAATAAGAATCTTTGCTTCCATGGTTTATTTATTGTTTCTAGGTCAACCATCTTTAAAAGCACTGGAGCTAGAAATGCAGCCCTGGTGAGAGAGAGCACGTGCTCACCATGTGCAAGGCCTTCCTATCAATTCTAGTGCCAGACAGAGCAGACGGCTTGTCTTCTTAGACCTTAAAGACATCTAGTTGGCCATGTATTTTGCTTTTTATATATCGAGTAAGAGAGACCACACTTCGAAAAGTCACACCACTTGTCCTTTAGTCTGTCAAAAATGGTAAAGTGTGTGTGTGTGTGTGTGTGTGTGTGTGTGCGCGCGCGCGCGCGTGCATGCTCATACATGCATCCATGCATGCTGTTGTCCAAGGAGTTCAGAGGCAGCAGATCCTTACTGTTAGAGTTCAAAATGGTTGCAAGCCTCCTGACATGGATGCTAGGAACTAGACTCAGATGCTCTGAAAGAGTTGCAAGTCCTCTTACCTGAGCCATCTCTCCAGCCCCTGAAAAATGTTAAATTTGAAAAAGAAAAGATGCTACTTATAGGGTAATTAGCATTTTAACTCTCTTCTTTCTCAACTTCTTTTGTCTTAAATTACCTCCTCTCTTCTTTTTTCCTTCTTCTTCTTCTTCTCCCTCCTCTTCTTCTTCTTCCTTTTCTCTTCTTCCTCTATGGTGTTCTAAAGACAGAATCTTAAAGGTGGCCTTGGCCTCTCAGGCCTTTCCATCGAAGAAGCAGATGGTTCTGTACACAAGATGGTTATGTAACACAAGTTAACATAGTTTTGGTCAGTTATAATTGTTAGTGATATTTGCTCCTATCTACTGAGGTTTCAACTTCCATGGAATGAATTTTCTGGTATCATTTTGATTTGTACACAACATAACTTGTATGTTTTAGGTTATATGTTTCTGTTTTTTGTCTCTTATGACTTTATATTTGTTTCTTTCATTCTGCAGAAGCTATTTTCCTTGGGTGCAGGAGACAGACAACTGATCCAGACACCTTTGCATGACAGCCTTCCTGTCACAGGCACTAGTGTGGCTCTTTTATTTCAGCAATTAGGTATGTCTTATCCTGGATTTTAAAATAAATTCTTATAGAAGCCTGTGGCTGGAAAAAATGACTTAAGTTTGTATCACCTGACATGATAAAGGAAATATAAAGAAACAGTTTATTGTCTATTGTAGCTTATCTGAATCAGAAAGAAAGAACAATAGACCAAGCTTCCATAAGGACTTAATTTTGATCACCCCATTGGCATAGTTTGGATATTTGGAAGCAAGTTGCATCAAAGAAAGGGGCTAGATGAAGGACACTTTGCATTTACTGCTTGATATGACTAAGGATGGAGAGAGCTCTGTGCATCAGGTGTTCCAGCTTGTCAAAACACTGTGACTACATATTTGAAGATATACAGAGGAACTGAAACAGGTGTTCGTTGCTAGTTAGGCTGTGAAAAGCTTACCTTGGTTATAGTTTGGGTCACTTGTAATGTTCAGTTTATTCCTAGGCATTTACCCATGGCAAATGTGCATTCATAAAAATATCCATAGCCATTTTATGCTAGTAAAAAATTAAAAGCAGTATTAGTGTTCATCAAAAGTGATAGGGAACTAATAATGCACATATGTTACATTCTGTGGTCTATCCTCATGATAGGGTATACAATGAAAAAGAATACACCCTACATAGGTTAACATAAAAGTAATTCTGATGAATGAAAAACATCACATAAAAATGCATACTTTATGATTTGGTTTCTTAAATTGCAGTCTAGTCTGGTGGCAAAAACAGGTCTCCAACTACATTGTTGGCGGAAAGATTAAGATTAGAAAAGTCATGAGGAAACCTTTTGTGGTAATGATTTTTATAAATTAATATATCAAATTCTTAACTGAAAACTTCTTGAAAAGTGTGTGAATATCTGTAGCATCCTTAAACAAAATAAAAATAAGTAGACATAAATGTCTTTTATGAGTGGATTTATTAATATACCTTTTATTTTATTCACTCAGTGGCAAATTATTGAGGCATACAAAGGAACATAGTATTGATACATGGCATATCATGGATGTACTTTGAAACTATGCTATAAAAGAATCCAGACAAAAAAGCCATATATAGTATGATTCTGCTTATATGAAAAGTCCAGGATATACAAATCCATATAGACAGAATCTAAAATAGTAGTTTCCAGAAGCCAGTATAGGATACAAAGAGGTCCAAGATTTCTCTTGGATGATAGAATTGTTTTGGTTTATATATGAATAGTAGTATATGGTACTAAAATTACTGAATTGTACACTTCTAAACAGTGAATTTTGTAATCCCAATACACTCAAGAAGTTAAAACTCCGGTCAGTATTTTGTTCCCCCTTCTGAGAAGGACCGAGCACCCACACTTTGGTCTTCCTTCTTCTTGAGCTTCATGTGGTCTGTGAATTGTATCTTGGGTATTCTGAGCTTCTGGGCTAATATCTACTTATCAGTGAGTGCCTATCATCTGTGTTCTTTTGTGATTGGGTTACCTCACTCAGGATGATATGCTCCAGATCCATCCATTTGTCTTAAGAATTTCATAAATTCATTGTTTTTAATAGCTGAGTAGTACTCCATTGTGTAAATGTACCACATTTTCTGTATCCATTCCTCTGTTGAGGGGCATCTGGGTTCTTTCCAGCTTCTGGCTATTATAAATAAGGCTTCTATGAACATAGTGGAGCATGTGTCCTTATTACAAGTTGGAACATATTCTAGGTATATGCCCAGGAGAGGTATTGCTGGATCTTCTGGTAATACTATGTCCAATTTTCTGAGGAACCACCAAACTGATTTTCAGAGTGGTTGTACCAGCTTGCAATCCCACCAGCAATGGAGGAGTGTTCCTCTTTCTCCACATCCTCGCCAGCATCTGCTGTCACCTGAATTTTTGATCTTAGCCATTCTGACTGGTGTGAGGTAGAATCTCAGGGTTGTTTTGATTTGCATTTCCCTGATGTTTAAGGATGTTGAACATTTCTTTTGGTGCTTCTTGACCATTCAAGTTTCTTCAGCTTTGTTTAGCTCTATATCCCGTTTCTTTTTTTTTTTTTAATGAAATTTTTAAAAAAATATTTTTATTAGGTATTTTCCTCATTTATATTTCCAATGCTATCCCAAAAGTCCCCCATACCCACCCACCCCTACTCTCCTACCCACCCACTCCCACTTTTTGGCCCTGGCGTTCCCCTGTACTGGGGCACATAAAGTTTGCAAGTCCAATGGGCCTCTCTTTCCAGTGATGGCCGACTAGGCCATCTTTTGTGTATCCTGTTTTTTAATAGGATTATTTGATTGTCTGGAGACTAATCTCTTGAGTTCTTTGTATATATTGGATATGAGCCCTCTATCAGATGTAGGATTGGTAAAGATCTTTTCCTAATCTGTTGGTTGCCATTTTGTCCTATTGACAGTGTCCTTTGCCTTACAGAAGCTTTGCAATTTTATGAGGTACCATTTGTCAATTCTTCATCTTACAGCATAAGCCATTGGTGTTCTGTTCAGGAACTTCCCCATGTATTCAAAACTCTTCTCCCATTTTCTCTTCTATTAGTTTCAGTGTCTCTGGTTTTATGTGGAGGTCCTTGATTCACTTGGACTTGAGCTTTGTACAAGGAGATACGAATGGATCAATTTGCATTCTTCTACATGCTGACTGCCAGTTGAACCAGCAACATTTGTTGAAAATGCTGTCTTTTTTCCACTGGATGGTTTTAGCTCCTTTGTCAAAGATCAGGTGACCATAGGTGTGGGCCCTCATTTCTGGGTCTTCAATTCTATTCCATTGATCTACCTGCCTGTCTCTGTACCAATACCTTGCAGTTTTGTTTTTGTTTTTTGGGTTTTTTTGTTTTTTGTTTTTTTGTTTTGTTTTGTTTTTATCACAGTTGCTCTGTAGTGCAGCTTGAGGTCAGGCATGGTGATTACCCCAGAAGTGCTTTTATTGTTGAGAATAGTTTTCACTATCCTGGGTTTTTTGTTATTCCAGATGAATTTGCAAATTGCTCTTTTTACCTCTCTGAAGAATCTAGTTGGAATATTGATGGGGATTGCATTGAATCTCTAGATTGCTTTTGGCAAGAAGGCCATTTTTAACTATATTAATCCTGCCAATCCATGAGCATGGGAGATCTTTCCATCTTCTGAGATCTTCTTCGATTTCTTTTTTCAGAGACTTGAAGTTCTTATCATACAGATTTTTCACTTGCTTGGTTAGAGTCACACCAAGCTATTTTATATTATTTGTGACTATTGTGAAGGGTGTTGTTTCCCTAATTTCTTTCTTAGCTTGTTTATCCTTTGAGTAGAGGAAGGCTACTGATTTGTTTAAGTTAATTTTATATCCAGCTACTTTGCTGAAGTTGTTTATCAGGTTTAGGAGTTCTCTGGTGGAATTTATCATCTGCAAATAGTGATATTTTGACTTCTTCCTTTCCAATCTGTGTCCCTTTGACTTCCTTTTGTTGTCTATTGCTCTGGCTAGGACTTTTAGTACTATATTGAATAGATAGGGAGAGAGTGGGCAGCCTTGTCTAGTCCCTGATTTTAGTGGGATTGCTTCAAGTTTATCTCCATTTAGTTTGGCTACTGGTTTGCTGTATGTTGCCTTATTATATTTAGGTATGGGCCATGAATTCCTGATCTTTCCAAGACTTCTACCATGAATGAGTGTTGAATTTTGTCAAATGCTTTCTCAGCATATAATGAGATGATCTTGTGGGTTTTTTTTTTCCTTTGAGTTTGTTTATATAATGGATTACATTGATAGATTTCCATATATTGAACCATCCCTGCATTCCTGGGATAAAGCCTACATGGTCATAATGATTTTTTTGATGTGTTCTTAGATTCAGTTTTTGAGAATTTTATTGAGTATTTTTACATCGACATTCATAAAGGAAATTGGTCTGAAGTTCTCTTTCTTTGTTGGGTCTTTGTGTGGTTTAAGATTCATGAATTCACATTATTCACAGGATTTATAGAGATTCAATTTATTATTTTGAAAATTATCAATAAGGAATAATAGTAAGAAGAAAAAGAAAGGAATCATCCCTTTTAGAAATATTCTAATTTATAAATGAATGCAAAATGTCATATATTTACAAACATCTAAGCATTAACAGTTCTTATCTAAATATTACAAAAAAAGCATAATATGTGCTTCCCTTATTTTAAATTACCTGTGGTTTTAACAGAATCTCAAATCAGTAAATGGAGAAGATAGAACTGTATGCATCAAGGATATAATTCTCAAAATGCAGATGCTTGAGGCCAGGACCATGGTGCAATTGTCAAAGGCTCCTGCCGCTGAACCTGCAACCTTCTGTCAGTGCTGGCATCCTACATGGTGGGATTAAAGAACAGATGCTTCTATCCATTGTCTTCATACCTCAGCTGTGCCATGGCATTCCTGTGTACATGCAGGTGAACATGCTTTCTGTGCATGCTTGCTGGCCTGATGTCTGTACCCAAACCCACAGCAAAACTATGGATGCATTAATGTGGAAGGAGAGAACCAATCCTACAAAGTTGCGCTCTAACCTCCACATGTACATCATGGCATGTATATGCACACTCCATATACGTCATGTATATACACATACACATAATAAAGTATAATTTGAAAAAGGATGATCTTTGTTCCTTAATTTACCCTTTTGATATCTGAGACATACTATTCTGTTGATATAACATGTGTTCACTCTTCAGTGGAGAATCCTGGAATAAAGGCTTTGTTGTTATTCATTTAAAATAAAGAACAAATCCATTTAATCCTTTAGGGCACTGAGTTTTAAAACTTGACTCTCCAAGAAAATTGAGATCAGGGAGTAATTTTAAGCTTGCTTTAGTATTTGGGCAATTGGCAGGGTGTGTATGTGTGAGGGTAGTAAGTCCAGTAGAAGTTATCACCGGAGTATTTACCATTCCATCACCTTTGCTGTTACTGTGAAGTATTAGATGGAAGTAGATAACAGCAGACTAAGAAACTATTTTGGGTCAAGCAGGCTTCTTGTCATAGCTATAGCATTTGCTTTTTAAGTAAATGAAGCTATGAACACAGCAACAAACATTGCTTCTTGGGAATACACAGCAGCGTAATGCCTTAAAATCTGAGATTACTAGTTATATACAATACTTAATACTAGAAATAGGGAACTTGTGTATGAAAAGGTTAGTTTTGTTTGTTTGTTTTTTACTACAGTTTTTTGGGGTATAGAAAATTTTACCCAGTAGGCTCAGTGTGATGACAGGACTTACAAGATGAAGATGAGAGACAGGAGACTGGTGTCAAAATGATATAACTAGGTAAGATTATCAAGTGGTCATTATCATCTTTGAAGATAAAAGGTGACCATCAAGCCGAAGGATATGGGGGGAAAATAGAAATATAAAAGTATGACTTTGGATTCAGAAGTTAATCCATTTATGGTCACTAAGTTTGTGCTAGTGTGCTACTACAGCTGTAAGAAATTAATGCATCCATAGTTTTTGTGTATTTTACTGTATTGAACTGAACTCAGAGCCTTTTCTTGTGCACACATGCTAGACTAGTCCTTTACTACAGAACTATACCCCTATCTTCCTCCCCTGTCTTGTTTGAGACAGGGTCTAATTAAGTTGTCTAGGATAGAGCTGGGCGTGGTGGTACACGCCTTTACTCCCAGCACTTGGGAGGCAGAGGCAGGCAGATTTCTGAGTTTGAGGTCAGCCTGGTCTACAGAGTGAGTTCCAGGACAGACATGGCTACACAGAGAAACCCTGTCTTAAAAAACAACAACAACAAAAGAAAAAAAAAAAAAAAAAAAAAAAGATGTCCAGGATACATAGCCTTGAGTTTCTAATCTTCCTGATTGGACTCCAAGTAACTAGGATTACAGTAGTACATTACTGTGTTTGTGGCCACAGACACTCAGATAGATCTTGTTTAGAAATAATTTGATTAAAAAAAATAACCACATTAATAGAACTAGTCCTTATGCATGCACAGTTACCTTCCCCCAATTATAATATGACTATATACATAGTCATAGAACCTTACACAAAAATAGGTTGTGAAGACAGCTTATTTGTTAAAGTGCTTTCAGTTCCTGAACTCCACATAAGAAAAGCTGACTGGTGGTATGTTCTTATAATCCCAGCTCTGGGAATGCACAGACAGGTAGATAGATTGCTGGGACTCAGTAGCTAGCCAGCCTGGCCTACTGGTCTAACTACAGGTCAATTAGTGACCCTATCTCAAAACACCATGTAGCTAGCTCATAAGGAATGACACCCGAGGTTATCTTCTGGCTTCCATGTACACACACACACACACACACACACACACACACACACTCACACACACACAAAGTCAGAGTTGACATTGGCAACATACTGCTAAGGGACAAGTGATGCTTCTTTAAATACCCCATCATAGAGTTTGACTTCTAGAAGCCTGTCAATGTCTTACCTATTCAGGTCACAAAACTAGATCAGTCTAATTGTTAGAAAGACAAGAAAAACAAAGTAATGTGTTTATAAAGGAATCAGTTTTAGTGATGGTTTAATGGAAAATGCCCCCTTAGGCCATGTGTTGGAGTCCTTAGTGTCCGGCTGGTAGTACTGAGAAGACTGTGGGGCTATGGGGGAAGTGGCTTGTTGAATGAAGGGTCGTTTGGGCCTACTTCTTGTTCACAGTGTTTCCTAATTGTAAATGCAGTAGATCAGTCGGCTCCCTGATGCTGCTGTCGTGCCTTCTCTGCCTGCTGTCATGTCTTCCCGCTCGTGACAGAATTATCCTTTGACACTAACTGTAACCCAGAAATAGCCCTTTTCGCTTTATAAGAAAGATTGCTTGTCAGGTATTTGACTGCAATCAGTTAGGGGAAAAATGCCTTTGAGGTATTAAAATTAAGTACCTGAGGCAACTGATCTAATAGAGAAAAGTTTAATTAGCTCACAGTATCACCTCATGGCACCAATGATGGCCCAGCTGTATGTGGGAGAAGCAAGTGGTGACACCTTGAACTAGAAGCCAAGACAGAGAGGGAGAGCAGAGGACAAACAAGGCCCCACAGTCTCTTTTAAGGACTTGTTCCTAAGGTTCTCCCAATATGCCCCACTTCCAAAATGATCTACCCCCTCTCCCTAGAGCCACTCTCACACCAAGCTTCATTTATAGACCTTGAATCAATACCCAAACCATTTTCTAAACTGGAACACTCAAAAGTTTGGCTATGTGAGTTTAATATGGGATAGGTTTTGGTAAGGAATTGGAAATATTAAACTTCTTTGTAATGTGTGATTTTTTTGTTTGTTTGTTTGTTTGTTTTTGGTTCTTTTGAGTTGCAGTTGCTAAGACAATTCCGGAACTATAATGCAGATAATAGAATGAAATTAGCTAACAAAGAAATGCTTCGATGTTATTAGGATGCAGTGTTTTCAGTGCAGAAAGGGTTACTCACATATGAGTTGAAGGAATAGAAGAAACTAATGAATAGTTGAAATTGAAATTATGTAGATCCATTTTCAAAAGTATTTATGCCTTTATGTGTATGTTATATGTATTTTTGTATATCTGTGCATATTTCCTCTAGGTAGAAATGGGCTATAAGGAAAGACATTTACATTGAAATTATCCAATATACACCCTGGCAGTTTGAAACTTGGTCTTAGTATTAGTTCATTCCAAAAGTTGCCAGGACTCTGGACTCCATCAGTTTTCATTCTGGAGCAGGGTAAGAATATTATGAGTCTGGATTGTTAAGCAAGAAGCAAGAACGTGGAAGAGGAAGGGGAAGAAAAAGAGTTAAGGACAAGGAAATAAGTCAAAATGATCCCTGTTGTCTAACTCTAGGATAGATTTAGTGTCAAACTAATGCTGTAATGATCTACAGACTCTCAAGAAAAAAGAAAACCATGTGTGTAAGCCAGCATTTGGTTAGTGTGACAGAACACTCTCAGCCACAGCAGGTTAAAGAAGAAAGGTGATTTTAGAGATTTTATTGTATGGTTGGCTGGTTCCATTATTATGGTCCTCTGGTGAGGCAACAGGATAGCAAATTAGCTGCTCATCTCATAGTCATGTGTCAATAGGAAGAATAAATTTTTGAAGTGGGACATTAGACAGACATCTTCAAGCATATGTCCTTCCACGTCTTAGGTAGTATAGCCCACTACATATCTAGGCTATATAGTGAAAACAGACATAGCATGGACTGTGATACTGAGAGCCATGTGTGCAAAATAGCATGAGATTAAATCAAGCATAAGAAAAATGATGCAATCAAGAATCACAGATGAATATAGAATGTGGGAAAATACAAAATGTATGAGGCTGCCCCTGACATAACACAACATAGTTTTCTTTATTAATATTAATATTAATAGAAAGGAATACAGAATGCAAACAAAATTGTGGTGTTAGAAACACATGAACTAATTATATAGTCATTAATTCCATTTTTCATTGTACCTAATTATGTTATGCTTTCATATGAGTAAAGATAGTTTTGTCATGCCTACATTATTACAAGTATTCATTGTACAATGATACTAGGGCAGCTATTGTTACTAGAGGGTAGGAATTTGTCATCTCTGTTATGAACTTAGTATACCGCTGTTTGTATGTGATCCATAGTTCACTGAAATGTCATCTTGAAATACATGACTGTTTTAACATCAGAAAAACTAGACTCAGCTGGGCCTGGTGGCGCATGCCTTTAATCCCAGCACTTGGGAGGCAGAGGCAGGCGAATTTCTGAGTTCAAGGCCAGCCTGGTCTACAGAGTGAGTTCCAGGACAGCCAGGGCTACACAGAGAAACCCTGTCTCACACCCCCCAGCCCCCCCACCCCCCGCGCCAAAAAAAAAAAAAGAAAGAAAAAAGAAAAAAAAACTAGACCCTAAAGATGAACAAATACCAATGTTAAGTTCTTTTAATTGGAACTTAAATGCAGACCTTGGAGATAAAGTAAAGAAAAAGTTAATTGTAAATTTCCAAGCAACTCATAGGATCAGTGACTATCATAGTGGTGTAAATAAAGACATGTAGGAAGACAGATGTGTGCCTATAGATTGTGTAGGTTAGATTCATCAAGTATTTTCTTTTGGTGATCCTCAGAATATTACTTTTTGTTTCTTTGTCATTGACAATCTGTGATTGGTGGCAACTCAATACAATTTGTTGTGTAAAGTAAGCCTCTGCTCTTTGTTTTTAGGCATTCAAAACGTCCTCAACCTCTTCTGCGCAGTCCTTACAGAAAACAAGGTTCTCTTCCACTCTGCAAGCTTCCAGAGACTCAGTGATGCCTGTAGAGCCCTGGAATCTCTAATGTTTCCTCTGAAGTACAGGTGACGTTTTTACTTGATAATATTAGTTACTCCCACATTATGTATTACTTGTTGATAATTCAAAATGGCATGGCCCAATTGCTTTGAACCACAGAGGTTTGTTATGTGAAGTTAGAGTCATGATTCTAATAAAGTCTAGTCTAAAATTTGGGACTTTTCCAAGTTGTACATCACTGAGTTTTGATTAATTTAGTGAAACATACTTAATTTACTTTGAATAGTACTGTCAGCAGTATTTAATTATCTTTCAATACTGATAACATTCTTTGGTTAATGTTGATAGTAGTATATTAATTCTTAGAAGTTATTAGGATTCTGTTAATTAAGAATCCTTATCTGTTTTAGACAACTCTTAAATTATCTGTATATAAATGATGTGATGTGTCTTCACAAGAACATAGAGAATAGAACATACATTGGTAGACACACATGGTTATGCATTGGTAATTGTGAAACCCAGATTAACCAGATCTTCATTATAATTTTTTCATTTCTTTTTAAGGGGTATATTAAATATTTTCCATAATAAAAATTGAAAAACAGTTTTTAAAAATGTAAACCATGATGTCAGGTCATACCACACATAGAATATTTTATTCAGGTTGAATTTGTTAATCATAATGTCCCAGAAACTTAAGTTCATGAACACTAGATAAAATTTTAGATTGCCTCTGATATTTTCATAAAAATTTTTAATCTGTTTCTTGAATGTAAGCATCAAGCAGAGCATTCTTGTTTTGTTTTCGAGACAGGGTTTCTCTGTATAGCCCTGGCTGTCCTGGAACTCACTCTGTAGACCAGGCTGGCCTCAAACTCAGAAATCCGCTTGTCTCTGCCTCCCAAGTGCTAGGATTAAAGGCGTGTGAGCCATCACTGCCAGGCTTTTGTGACCATATTTTAAACAGTGGCATTTTGGAAATCATTCTTTCAGAACTTTGTTAATATTCTTGCCAATAAAATTGATAATTTCTTTCTTTTCTTTTCTTTTGTTCTTTTTTTTTCTTCAGTGCTTAAAAAATTATCAGTTCTTTGAGAGTTTCATTCATGTTTTGATCATATCCCCTCCCCAACCCACCCTGCCCATCCAATTTTGTGTTCTTTAAAATTAATTAATTAATTAATTAGTTAAAGACCAATTTGTGCTGCCCAAATAATCTTGGATGTTCGGTCTTCCACTAGAGGATGGTGGACTTAGCAGGGCTACACTTAACAGAGAAAACTGTCTCTTTCTCAGCAGCTAACAGTTGCCAGTAGCTTCATAGCTAGAAGTAGAATTGAATGCAACGATTTAGTCTGACTTGGGCTTGCTCAGCCCACTGCTGTGAACTCAAAAGTGCACTTCACTCTGATTGCACTAGAACTTAGTGTATATACCAGGCCAGCCATGAATTCATAGAACCCACATCTGCCTCCTTAATACTAGGCTTAAAAGCTGACACACCATATCAGGCCTACTTGATAATTTCTAAATATAAATATTTAAATTCAGACTTAAAAAGAAACATCACAGAGTTGGAGCGTAAGGAGGTGGGGTAGATCTGAGAGAAATTATAGTAACCGTGAAAGAAAGATATTGTATCAAATTCAAAGAATTAATAAAAATATTTTTTAAAAAGAAGTCACAAATCTGGGGTGGAGTAGGGTGGTGAGGGTATATTCGGGAGGAGTTGGAGAGGAGTCAGGGTAAATATGATCAAATGCATGGTATGAAATTCTCAAAAAAATAATAAATATATTTTTATGGTTCAGAGTGCACAGAAATAAAGGGAAATGTGTTCATATTGTGTAAAAATAACATACATGAATTTTTAAAAATTATTTCCAGTTACCCGTATATCCCCATTCTTCCGGCTCAGCTCCTAGAAGTTTTGAGTTCTCCAACTCCGTTCATTATTGGCGTACACTCCATCTTTAAAACTGATGTCCATGAGCTTGTAAGTACCCAGATGTCTAGATCTTGAGTCTTTTGTTTCAGTCTTGCAAGGTTTCCACATCATTATTATTTTCAAATAAGGTGCATTTCCCATAGAAAAGAAAGACTAGAAGGAAAACAACTGTAAGCAATCTAAATATATTTAATTTTGCAAGTATGGGAGTTTAAAGAAGAAATTATGTATTCATTTATATATTTATTTATGAATAAGATGACTCAGTGGGTAAAAATGCTTAGTTGAGTTTATTGAATTTTTTGTAATTCCAACACTCCTGCTAGAAACAGAGGAATCAGCTTGAAGGTTACAGGTCAGCCAGGCTGATGTGAACAGAAGCAGAAGAGAAACCCTGCTTCAAACAAAGTAGAAAGCCAGAATCAGCTCCCGAAAGTTATCTTCTGACATCCGCATGTATATCACGGCCTCTGTCTGTCTGTCTGTCTGTCTCTCTCTCTGCCTCTGTCTCTCTCTGTCTCTCTGTCTCTCTGTCTCTCTCTCTCTCTCTCTCTCTCACACACACACACACACACACACAAACTAACTAATTAATCAACCAACCAATAAAACAAAAAGCAGAGTTTTTCTATGTGGCCTAGGCTAACTTAAAGGTCCTGAGCTCACAACAGTCCATCCACTTCAGCCTCTGAGTATGTCCTGGCATGGGCTACCGTGTCTCACTTTTAAACAACCTTTGTGTACCAGATCAGATTTATTACCATATTTCTCATATGAGAAATTCTGTATTTCTGTAGATCAGTGGTTGTTAACCTTCCTAATGCTATGACCAATTAATACAGTTCCTCATGTTGTGGTGACCCCAACTATAAAATTATTTTTGGCTACTTCATAACTGTAATGTTGCTACTGTTATGAATTGTAATGTAAATACCTATGTATTTTGATGGTCTTAGGTGAGCCCTGTGAAAGGGTTGATCTACCTCTAAGGGATTGTCACAACCTACAGGGTGAGAACAGCTGCTATAGGTGATAATAAATGATTAATAATCCATTGTTTTATTCATACTTTTCTTACTAGCGCTTAACTTATTAGTATTTTAAAATGAGATCTGCCAATATAGAATGCCTGAAAACTAACAGGAATAAAATAGTTTGCAAATAGTTTAAATTCAGTAAAACTCAAGTTCATTTTGAGCTCCCACCAAATTTCTAGTCCATGTGACATTAGAGACGTTAAAGCTAGTTCAAGAATAATTTGTTTACGGATATCATGCTTCTACTGGTACTATAAAAGTGTGCATCAGAAAACTTCAGAATCAAAAGTTTAGGAAACTACTGTTCTCTGAGGAAATTGTCTCAGGTAATAATTTAATACTATTTAATAACTAAATGTTAATAGTTACAGACTAGCATAGGGAGGAAGGAGAAGGTGGTTGTTTGGAGATATATAAACTAAAAACTAACATCAGTGGGTGTAGTATACAGAAACAAATTCCACTGGGTATATTGTCAGATTTAAGATCTGTCAGCTAATGGAGTGGGTGGGGTTCTTGGTGTGAGATGAGGGGTTGTGTTCTGAAGCTCTGTGCCTCAAGTGCAGGGAGCACACCACGTGGCACTTTTCATGGAGTATAAGAAAAGTTCTTTACCAAAAGAATTTTGTTGCATGATATCTGTAATCCACAAGACTTTGTAAGGCTGCTGCTTTTCTAAACGTTAGCAAAAAGGAAGCTTCAGTGTGGCTCACATAGCAACTGCAGCTGGAACCACATCAGAGATGTCATTGACACGATTGAGTGATCAAAGAAGACCCCTGCACATATACCAATCTGTTCTCCTAACATTGTGTTTCAGATCTATCTAGTTCTTTTTAACTCCAGTATCATCATGTTAAAATATATAAGCTAATAAGCATGTTTATTAAAAAGTAGGCCCCATACAATTTGTAAATTATTTTAGTAGTACTAAAGATAGAGATAGGACAAACCAAATGTTGACAGTTGTAGGGTTCTTCACATTTTAATAAAAAGATAAGAATGAATTATAATCACATTACCAAAATCTTCCGTTATTTATGTAAGTTATTTTTAGATATGACCTTTTAGAATGCTACAAATCAGGTTTGGGGTGTTTGTTTTTGTCTTGGTTTTTGAGACAGAATCTAATGTATCACAGGTTTATCACAAACTTGTACTCCTTACATAGCTAAGAATGGCCTTGAACTCATCCTTCTGCCTCCCAAGTACTAGAATTAAAGATGTACATCACCACTCCCAAGCTAGGCTTTACATCTAAACAGTAATTGTTTAATACATATGGCTTTGTGTTTTGATTCATATGGAATGCAAATGCACTAGCTCAGTTAACATGGAATTTTACCATTAATACGCAGCACCTTGTAGAAATTCCTCAATGTGTCGGCGTCGTTTGCTCCATGGCATCCTTTACCATCCAGGCCTCCTTCCTTATGTTTTCTCTATTACAGTCCCCTCAGGTAGTGTCATCATCGGGATGACTAATGCTAGGCCGCTGCCAGTTCATAGTTCCTTCCTATGGAAAGACAGAAGAAGACATAGAAGAGCCTTACAGCTCTCCTCTTCTGAAGCACAGGAGTGCCCATATCATTTTTTCGTCTTCCACTCTTGTACAATACCCAAATTCCAAGGAAGTTGGGACATGTTGTGTAATTAAGAACTCTTACTATGAACCTCTTTCTCAATTTGGTTTTTCTCAGTTTGCGTTAATTAAGGACAATTTGCTTTAAAACAAATGTATTTTATGAATTGTGGTTAATTTTAAAATTCTTTTTTAGTTAGATGTAATCATAGCAGATTTGGATGGAGGCACTATTAAAATTCCTGAATGCATTCACCTCTCATCCCTCCCGGAGCCTCTTCTTCATCAGACTCAATCAGCACTTTCTCTGGTATGACTCTTTGTTCATGGTAATTCTTCTTGATTTAACCTGAAATTAAGATAACTGGAATTTAAAAAAAAAAAAAACATTGTCTATAACTCTGTGTGTGTGTGTGTGTTTCTGTGTATACATGTTTACACATAGACACTCACACATTATGTTGAGAAGTGCTGTCTCTGTGTAGGTTTGGCACTATTGTGTAGACCAGGCTGACTTGGTCTCACCTGCCTCTGCCCTTCAGGTGTTTTGATTAAAGTTATGTACCACTATACCCCATTAGAGTGTAATTATTTTTAGAGTCCTATGTTTGAAACAAATTCTTATATAGTCTTTAGAAGAGGATCCTTCATTTAGTAGATAGTTATATAAAGAGTATTTGTTTCTCATTCAGTATATTTATACAGTAGATATTATATACCAAATATTGTGAAAATAAAACTCTGCCTTTAATCTCAGCACTAAGGAGGCAGAGGCAAGAGGATCTCTTGAGTTCTGGAGGCCAGCCTGGTTTACAAAGCGAGTTCCAAAGAATTCTACATTCTTTTTGAGGATGTTAGTAGAATTAAGGTCTTTATAATCTTAATACTCTAGTCTAGGCTGTTGAAAATTTGTTTTCTTCCTTAAATAGAAGCTTAAAGTATACAGTTACAGGAATGATTTTATTCTCAGCAAACATTCTACTTTATGTTAGTTCATATGTTTTTTGTCATGGTTATCTATAAAAGGGAGGTTTTTTTTTTTTAGAAAATCCCAATGTTTCCTAATAAATTTTGTAATCTGAAATACAAAATGTGGCAGAATGGGAAAGAAACCAATATAGGACTCAGTTTCCATTCTGCAACTTGATGCCATTGAGCAAATCATATCACTTCAAAAGGGCTATACTCTAGACTTCATAGGATGTTTTATTTTGTAGAGAGATGAACGTGTGCCTTTAAGGCATGGCAAATTAAGGCATGGCAAGGATAGTTATTGGCTTCTTATAATGCATATTTTAAATGATGGAAAGACTTGAGATTCCAAATATAGTATCATCTCAGATAATACTACATTTCAAAAGGTGAATAATTTTATTTTGTAGAGAGATGAACGCGTGCCTTTAAGGCATGGCAAATTAAGGCATGGCAAGGATAGTTATTGGTTTCTTATAATGCATATTTTAAATGATGGAAAGACTTGAGATTCCAAATATAGTATCATCTCAGATAATACTACATTTCAAAAGGTGAATAATTTTAAAGAAATACATTAACTATATAATTGGGTTGATTGCATATGGATATATCAGTAGCTGAAAAATTCATATTTGAGTCATTGAAGAAATTTAATGTTTCTAGAATTCTCATAGTATTTAAACTCCTTTGTAGTCATTTAGCAACTATATAAATAATTATTCATTTGTAATTATTTAGCAAATATATAAATAATTACTCAGTGATTAAGTGTCAGAATTAACAAAGAGAGATTTTAGTTCTTAAGACAGTTGATTTTGTATAAGTTCTTCTACATGCTGTATGTTCTACCTGCTATGCCTCTGCCATTAAATGGTGCTATCATATACAGTTTATTTGTGGTAAAACTGTGTGTATTTGTTATCACAGTTCTCAATCATAATAGGTTATCCTATATGTACAGTATAATATGTCATGAATGAAGGTAAGAGCAATGTATATTGGCCAACAAGGACCATAAAGGGTTCATACTTAATGGATATAATAAGGGAACTTTGAAAAGCACATATGGAAAGTTTGTTTGGTTATTAAACAGTTGTAATCAGATGGCCATACATTACTGGAACTGTATAAGAATCATGAATGACTTTAAAGGCACCAAAATATGAAGATAGTATATAGGAATGACCACATGTTTTGTAATTAGGACTGACATTTTACTGTTCTTTTTATTCTGAGACAGGGTTTCACTGTGTATCACAGGCTGGCCCCCTACTTAGCCTTCAGAGTGCTAGGATTGCTGGTCTTCACCACATAGAATTGAGTCTATTCTTGATATGCTATGAACAGCTTTGTTTTGTGGTGCTGGGATTTAACTCAGATCCTTGCATATGCTTGACAACCTACTGCTCTCCATCCCAGCCCTTCTCAATTTTAACTTGAGACAGGATCTTTCCAAATTGCTAAGGCTGGTATCTCACTTGCAAACCTGGAACAGCATTCCATGAATCTGCAATTACAGATGTGTGCCATATCTGCAATTACAGATGTGTGCCATTACGCCAACTTGAAAATGATTTGCAAACCCAGAAAAGGTCACACACTGACAGACCTTGTCTTTTCCTCTGTGCAAATCTTACCTAAACGTTCTCCACCCCACCCACTGCTCCAACTTGCTTATCTTAAGAGCCTAACTCATATGTTAATCTTTTTCTTTAGCTTTCTAGGTAATTGTACTTCTTATTTCTCACGTTACTTACTATTCATAGCTTCAACATGGTCTACCCTCTTCTGAAATGCAAAGCTCGAAAGCTTCTTCCTCCTCAGTATTTTAGTTAGTCTGTTGTATTTGCTACCTTTTCTTTCTTTATTAGTGCACTTTTTAAAAGATTTTTTTATTCTCACTGTATAGATATGATTTTTTTGCCTAAATGTATATATGTACACCATATTTGTGCAGTACCTAAGCAGACCAGAAGACATATTAGAACTATAGTTGTAGGTAGTTATAAGCCACCATGTAGGTGCTGGGAGCCAAACCCAGACCCTCTGGAAGAGCAGCAAGTGTCTTAATCACTGACTTATTTCTCCAGCCCTCCTTTGAAAACACGTATTCATTAATTTTGTTAGCATACAGAACAGGTTTTCATTATGGCACTGTCCTATGTGTCATTGTACTTTGCTTATTTTCACCCTCTATCATGTCTCTTATCCTTACTTTTATTTAAATCTGGATTACACTCATGAGAAGAATATATGCCATTTGTCTATCTGCATTTTACTTACTATACTTTAGCATGGAGATATCCAGTTCTATTCATTTTCCTTAAAATAAAATGATTTAACTCTTCTTTACAGTCATTAAACTGCATACTGCAGAACACATTTTTTGTTGTTCATTCATTGGTAGGCATTAGGACTGATTGCATATCTTTGTTATTATGTCTAGTGCTGAACTAAACATAGGTGTTCAAGTATTTCTGTGGTTTGCTGGTTTAGATTCTTGTGTGTGGATAGTACCAAGAGTGGTGTAGATAAGTCAGATGGTGGCGTTCTGTTTGCTTTGTTATTTCATTTTTCTGATGAACTTCATGGAGACCACACTGGTTTGCACTCTTTGCAGTAGTGTTTGAAGCTCTTCCTTGCCCACATCCTTACCAGCATTTGCTGCCATTTCTTGTCTTGATGGCAGTCACTTTGCCATTGAGGGAGATGGGATCTAAATATGGCTTTAATTTGTGTTTCTCCGATTGCTAGGCATGGTGCCGATTCTTTTTCAAATATTTATTAGATGTTTGAATTTTTCACTAACCCATTTGTTGATTGGACGATTTGGTTTATTGGCGTTTAACATTTTGAGTTATTTTTATGTTTGAGATATGACCTCCTAATTTGACATGTAGTTGGCAAAAGTTTTCTCTAATTCTGTCGGCTAACTCTTCTTTCTGCTCATGGTTTTGTTTTTTGTAGTATCATTAATCAGTTCTCCTGATCCATTAGAGCCCTTTTCAGAAGAACTTTGTGCCTATGAATAGATCTTGAAGTTTTTTTTCATGTTTTCTTCTACCAGTTCACTTTAGGGTCTTATGTTAAGATTTTTAGTTCATTTTTATTTTTTTATAGGATGGGGGGAGCATCTAGAATCATTCCCCGACATTTGTATATCATTTTTCTAGAACCATTTGTTAAAGAGGTTGTTTTTTTCTATACTACATGTTTTTGACACTTCTGTCTAAAATGAGGTGGTTGAAGTTGTGTGGGCTTACTTCTCAGTTTTCTGTTTTATGTCATCTGTTTAGTGTTTGTATTACAAGATGTAAACTAAACCTCTTTCAAGAAGTAGCACCATGGATGTATAACACTGCTCCCAACAGGCTGGTACCCCAGGGTGACTCATCTTTTATGATTTGGTATATGACCTTTGAGAACTCTTCATACTTAGATGCATGTTTATCTGTGTGTACATTTATTTGTTTGTTCAAGGTTTGCTTTCTTTTATATTCAAATATGTGAGGCAATATTACATGAAGTTTTCTAGTTGGCATTTGTTGAAATGCTTATTTTATTTCATATGTATGGGTATTTTATCTACGTATCACATATGTGCCGATCAGAATAAGGTGTAAAAGCTCCTGGAACTGGAGTTACAAATGGTTATGAACCATCATGTGGTTGCTAGGAACTGAATCTTAGTTACCTGCAAAAGTTAGCAAGTGCTCTTAACCCTTGAGTGCCCAAGCTTTTAGGAGGTCTTTTTATTTTTTTTTAAATCTAATATTTTATCTTAAAGATCTTTCCACAACATTTTATGTGAAAGTATATCAATTGATTTGTATCTCATAGTAGAAATATAATCTAATTCATATTTCATAGTGGAAATATAATCTAATTCATACACAGATCATTCACTTAATGTCCCAAAGAAACTAAGAAGTAGGTCTTATTAATCCTAGATATCTTATATAATAAACTTGTATACTTTAGATCTTGCACCCGGATTTGGAAGTAGCAGATCATGCCTTCCCTCCTCCACGAACAGCTTTATCCCACTCAAAAATGCTGGTAAGAAATTTAATGTTCAAATTTGGTGCTTTTAAAGAGTACTGTACTTTTGTGTCTAGGTTTGCTGAAATAGCTGAGTTAGAAGAACCTTTAGAAGGTTAGGGCAATGTTCTGGCCTAGGAGAGGGGATTTGATTTTTTTTTTTTTCTTTAGGGGGCGAAAGTAAGGACAGCAAAGACATCAGAGCCTTAGTTATAGCCTGGAACACTCCCTAGCATAAGAATTTGGATTCTTCTCTTCTTATTGTGCTATATATCAAACCAGAGCCTTATTCCTGCTATGCATGTAATCATATTTCATTAGAATAAGAACAGATTTTTATAATTTGGTTAAATGTTGAAAGAATTTCATAAGCCTTTAAAATGTAATCTTTTGAGAGTTTTTCCCTTTTATATTCATAACCAATTTTTTTGCAGTTATAAAATAAAGGCCTTGGCATGAATTTCTTTCTATGACATAGTAAAACTGGAGACTATGCTACTCATTTTTCCTCTGGAAGAAAATTGTATGCTCTGGAATCCAATTCTCTTCAGTTCAGTAGAAAGAACAAACCCATTTCACTCCAACATAGGCTCTCAGGGGACCTATGCCTGTTGCCTGGGAAGACGAGCGACAAGCTGGGCAGCGTGGCACACTTGCCCACTCAGACTTTCTTCCTTCCATCTCCTTTACTTAATTTGTTTTTTAAATTGAGTCACTTGTATGTTTTGCTTTGCATTTTCAGGATAAAGAAGTTCGAGCAGTTTTCCTTAGGTTATTTGCACAACTGTTCCAAGGATACAGGTCATGCCTCCAGCTTATCCGGATCCATGCCGAGCCTGTGATACACTTTCACAAAGTAAGGCACAGAGCCAGGTTGTCTGTCAAGTGGACTCATTTCATAGGACCGCACTATTAGCCATGTGTATTGAATTAATTTTTGAATGTCCTTAAAGTCTCTGTGTTATGTGACAAATAGAGTTGGTGTAATATTTTCCTTCAGAATATATAAGCTTAAAATTGATTTTCTCTTGTTAAAGTATTAATCAAGCATTAGTTATAAATTAATACTTGATTTTTTTTCCCCTTGTCCTTTTGGGAGAAATATATTTCATGACAGTGTTTAGTTACACGTAAAGTCATTCAACCAATCTTCAACCTTTCTATTTTTATTTTAACAATTTGGCTCTCTCCGAGTGATAAGTTATCATTTCACCTTTTTTTCTTCACAGACAGCTTTCTTGGGGCAGCGTGGCTTGGTTGAGAATGATTTCCTCACTAAAGTGCTCAATGGAATGGCATTTGCAGGTTTTGTTTCAGAAAGAGGACCTCCCTATAGAGCCTGTGATCTCTTTGATGAGGTATAGTTCTTATCAATGACTAATAGTTTAAAGGAAAAACAAGTTTTTTAACATTTACTCAAATTTTTAAACATTAAGTAATTTAAATATTATGTATATCAAATGTTGATAATTATAGTGTTAATTAGAAAAATTAGAAAACTATAGAATGTTTTAGAAGTACATAAAAAACTTTTAAGAACTAAGATTGAATAGCTTCTTAGATCTTTTTCAAAATTGGATAGTGCTTCTATAAATGAAACGTGTTCAAATACAGTTGTTTAGCGCTTCTCAGTCTGCAGCTCACTGTAACTTTATGCACAGATTTGTGACTCTAAATTGCAGTTGCATTTAGTCCATCAATGTCATAAAGCCATAATTTAAATTTATAGCATTCCTACTAATCAATAATTACCATTTTCTAGCTACCTTAGTAGAAATATGTGAGATACATATGTAGTCTTTATCTTTTTAAGGATTTGGTCACATAAAGGGAGAAATAGACTATATGATGAGGATACTATTTTACAATTATTGTGTTTTCTCTTTTTTTAAAATACACATTTTCATTTATCATTTAGCTGTATATCTACAGCAGTACAATTATGGGGGTCAGGAAAGTGGCTACAATTTATATTTTAGTTTTTGAAACATTACTGTATTGGACCCAATAGATTTAAAGTTTCTGGTGTCCACCCAAAAAAGTCACTCCTGGAACCTAAAGGAAGGCTTTGTTACCTTTTACCACTGATGGCTTATCCTATAGGAAGAAAGGCCTTTTTTTTCAGAGATGGATCTTTTATTCTTTGTAAAGATAGTTAGTTACTCACAGGTAAGGAAAGGGAAGCAGAGCTTCTGTTCTGAAGATGAAGACTAAATGCATCACTTAGTAACCAGCACATACAGGTGTGCGGCACACTACCCTGGCTCGTACAGTTCTTCATAGTCACTTCCCTAAATAATAGTGGTACTGGCCTTTGATCATACTAACATCAACCATTATGTTCCCAATTAAGTTCTCGCTGGTTGATGGCTTATATAGTTAAACTAAGATGCTTGCTAAAGACCTTTGCTAACTCATCTGCTGGTCTCTAAAACTTTATTAATAGCAACGATATTTGATGTGCATCTTTGTTTTCTACCCACATTTTCCTTGCTAACCTCTGGCAAGAAAGTTGGGTTGATTGCTTTCAGCATGAGACTTAATTATTTTTCTTCTCTCTTTGTCTACTTACATGAGAACATATTTTTATAGGAAAATAACATTTGCTACTTGGAAAAATCTGTTTCCTGTATCACATGGGTTCTACAGAGCTTTAATAGGCAGATCCTACTGTGCCCTGTCTTAGGCTTACACGGTCATCAAATAGATACCTTAGGAATGAAAGGCAAATCTGCCTTTCTTGGTATGACAGTCTTCTGAATACTGGCCCAGAGCGGGAAACCCATAGTTCTGCCACCTTTGATTCATCCGTTGGTTTCTAGAAGGAAGAAACTCTTTTCCTTCCCTTTTCACCTGTTTACTTTCCTACACTTCTTTTCATGCCTGTCCTCTTTAGGAAGTATACACTCCCACACGATTGCCTTAGCAAATTACTTAATAGAGAGTCAGACTCCATATGTATCACTTGAGAACTAAATGGAGTCTAAAGGTCATTGTGCTCTTCCGCCTTGATTTAGAGGTGAAGAATATGAACCCAGGTCATACCGTCCATAGAGTCCAGGCAGCACAACATGAATTGTTTGTTCATATTTCTAAGTTAAGGAAACATCTAGAGACTTTCACACCTTCTGAAATTTCCAAGTAAATTATCATGAGTGAGGCCTGAAGGCCTCTGCACTACATAGATAATTGTTCCCCAAGAGTTACTTAGTAGGGGCCACCTGGAATCCATGGATAGAGGTGAAACCCTATCCTACTTTGAAATAACATAGTTTATATGGCTCTTACTTTGCATTTTGTATGAAAATGCCAGTTTTTAAATTCAGCATATTTAGGTACTGATTATTGCCATCTGATTCTTTTTCCAAGTTGGTAGCTTTTGAAGTAGAAAGAATTAAAGTTGAAGAAAAGAATCCACTGAAGATGATAAAGCACATCAGAGAACTTGCTGAGCAGCTATTCAAAAACGTAAGTGTCATTAGTCTATTTAAAAGGATTAATGAAGCATTTCATTTTCAGAACTGAGACGCTCCAGGATTCTAGCAGTAATACCTATGCTCTCGATAATCAGTCCCAAGATGTCACACTTGCTTCTGTGTGTCAGAATCAGTCACTATATCATGAAAATGTCTTGGCCACATTTTTTCTCCATGAATCTTTTGTCCTCATCGTGAGTTTTCTTCTGGGTGTCATGTTTAATAGAGAAAGTTTAAATACAGTGGTAATCAGAAGTACTTAGCACGGAGGGTGTGCTCTGCTTCAGCAGAGTTCATCTGAGCTCTTCATGCCTGTCGTCTAAGCTCTGTTGTTTTGAATTAATGAGGTAATGAACTAAGCTGGAAGAAGGAAAGAAAACCGGCAAGTGAACCACAGAAGCTCAAAAGATGAAAATGCACTCTGGACAGAAGAAGTGTTGTAATTTAAAGATCAGGATGAAATGAACTAACCACCTGAATTCTTAGGCTGGCAGGGAGGCTACATGCTTAAGGAATAGTGGTTCTGTGCTAAGTGAGTGCTGGCCACTCCTTCTTGAGACGGTTGTGGTTCCTCTGTTAAACATAAATCAAGTGGGGAATGTGGCACCTCTGAAGAAAAACAGAGGGAAGTTGTTTTAAGGAATTAGAGTGAAGAAGAACTTGATATTAGTGCCCTGGCCCCAATGGGTATTGTTTAATCTAGCTCTTTGACAAGGCCAATGACCTAACAGTGAGACATTAGTCACTGCTTTGTCACATTCATTTGAAATCTGAGGACCAGTAAGTTAAAAGCAGAAATACTAAATACCTTATTACATATTACTGAATTATTTTCTTTGCTTGTATGTAAATGCATTTGTGCATGTGTTGAGGACTAAACCCAGAGCCTTGTGCATGCTCTGTATCCACTATACTTCCAAGGTGTTCCCCGTATTCCACTCAGTTATGCTCAAGTTCTACATTTGTGGTTGGACCTTCCTTTGAGAGAGAGAATTCTTTTAGAAAGATTCATATTAAAACAAATGGTCTCTCTTTACTGAACTGTCCCCATATAAGTTAGGCAACATAATTGAATATTCTTGGTTTATTTTTGTAATTACTAATGACTTTTATTATCAAATTTGACAGTATGTTTTGCCTAATAACAAAAGAACAGAAATTAACACAGGAAGAAATTAGGCACAGCATGCTTGGTCCTGGCAAAACACAATTTTCAATTTTAATTATTCAACACAGTAATACTTCACTAGACTGTCCTTTATAATTAGTTCCTTTCCTAAGAAGCAATATGTCATAGTCTTAAACGTATCTCATTTTTAAGTCATAATTGATTTGTCAAAAGTTTAAATAAACGGCATAGCATAAACCACTTAGCATACATTATCTGTCATCCTGTAGCAGCCACTTAAGGAGACTCAGAATACCCATTTCCCGAGGTTATAGTGGACTCTGAATCATGCAGCTATTAAATGAAAGAACCCAGAGTTTAAATTTATGAACTCTCTTATGTCGAATTCCTTAATGTACTCGATCATATTGATTCCATTTAGTCCAAGAAAAGTAATAATCAACCAGACAGTGACGGTGACATCTTTAGTCCCAGCACCCAGGAGGCAGAGGCCCCAGACGATCTGCAAAGTGAGTCCAGGACAGCCAGAAAAATTCTGTCTCCAAAAAGCAACAACAAAAAAAGTAGCAATGTTTCTATTACACTTTGGGACTATGTTTTAACAGACTTCCTCACTTGGCCGTGACCCTGTGCTTGACAATGTCCCTGTGCTATAAGAGATGGCTGGTGTTAAGTGAATGAGGAAATTGAAGATTAAGAAGTAGTTTATTCTCTAGGTAGAAATGGTTTATTGATGCATTTCAAAGATATACAGAATGCCAGGTAGGTATCAATCAAACAAGTCCAATAGGACTGATAACTTTAAAAAAAAATAGCTGTTTACTTCTTTGATCTTTTTTTCAAGACTCTATCAGGACAAATGTTAAGCTCGTAAGATGAGCGAGGTTAGGATTCTGATAATCAGTTCGTCTCTGCTGTGTGAGGGTCAACTGTCTACAAGGATTTCGCCAAGATACTTTCACGCAAAAACAAAATAAATAGTTGCTTCTTACTGTCTCATAACTTAAATGTTATGATACATACTTTATACTTACCAGTTTATAAAGAAAAGAACAATAAAATTAATAGCTAGTAATTATACATACATAAAAGTGAATGTAAATCAAAACTGTCAGTTTTTAAAGTGATCATAATGAAACATTGCATTTATTATGTAAAATAAAAATTTCCTTCTTTGTTAAGACTTTTCAAAATGCACTTTACATTTCATGAGTCTTTATTAGGCTTTTTTAAAAAATCTAATTCAATTCCATTTAATTTAATTGAATCCCCTCATCCATTGTGTATTTATGAAGTATTTACTAATGATGAGCATATTTTAGGCACATGATTCTCCTAATATCTTCCAGAAAAGATACACAAACATGATGATTGAAAATCTGAGAATATCATGATTTATTGTCACCATTCCTTCTAGTTGTAATATTCTGAAGTTTGTGACAACCCCAACATTTCTAATGTATAAATTTTTTTAGTAAATTAAAGAAAAAAATGAGACCATGTGATAAAGTCACTTTTTTGGGTCATGAAGGAAATTGAAAATATAAAGAGGAATCCTGTCAATGTGTGGAAAGTAATCCATATTTTTTTAATTAGGTATTTTCCTCGTTTATATTTCAAATGCTATCCCAAAAGTCCCCCATACCCACCCCCCCAATGCCCTACCCACCCACTTCCCCTTTTTGGCCCTGGTATTCCCCTGTACTGGGGCATATAAAGTTTGCAAGTCCAAAGGGCCTCTCTTTCCAGTGATGGCCGACTAGGCCATCTTTTGATACATATGCAGCTAGAGACAAGAGCTCCGGGGTATTGGTTAGTTCATATTGTTGTTCCACATATAGGGTCTCAGTTCCCTTTAGCTCCTTGGGTACTTTCTCTAGCTCCTCCATTGGGGGCCGTGTGACCCATCCAATAGCTGACTGTGAGCATCCACTTCTGTGTTTGCTAGGCCCCGGCATAGTCTCACAAGAGACAGCTATATCTGGGTCCTTACAGCAAAATCTTGCTAGCGTATGCAATGGTGTCAGCGTTTGGAAGCTGATTATGGGATGGATCCCTGGATATGGCAATCACTAGATGGTCCATCCTTTTGTCACAGCTCCAAATTTTGTCTCTGTAACTCCTTTCATGGGTGTTTTGTTCCCATTTCTAGGAAGGGGCAAAGTGTCCACACTTTGGTCGTCGTTCTTCTTGAGTTTCATGCGTTTAGCAAATTGTATCTTATATCTTGTGTATCCTAAGTTTCTGGGCTAATATCCACTTATCAGTGAGTACATATTGTGCGAGTTCTTTTGTGATTGGGTTACCTCACTCAGGATGATGCCCTCTATATTTTTATTTTTACATGAAAGAAAGTTTCACTACTATGTCAAAGTCACACTTCTGAAATTCCCCTGTGGTAAGCAGGAATCAACCATATAATTTTAGTTTGATTATTCTTGTTTTAGAATTGAAAAATGGTGATTCTATTCAAATGTTTGTAAATACTCGGCTACATTTAAGTGTGGTATATGTCTAGCCTGTCTTCACATCCCAGTTCAGGATTTCAAAGAGATGTTCACTTTCCAGTTTCTTCACATCGCTCCTATAATTTGCCCTTTAGTGAGGTTTCAGGAATGGGGGTTCTATGAATTGAACTAGATTTAGCTGCTTTTCTTGATTCCTGGAACTTCTTAAATACCTAAGAAAATTATTGGTGACTTCAGAACCTTGGAAATGTAGAATAGAGGAGAAAACAAAGCTATTGAGATGACTCACACAAGCTCTGGCAGGGTTTTTGCCACAGAGATCATGTGTACACTTCTACACAACTTCTCCTGTGTGCCCAGCTGGTACTACTGGAGGCTGCCCTCTGCCTTTCAGTATTTGCATGAGCGTGTTTTCCTACGTAGGCACCCTGTCCTAAGGCATTGTGATTGCAGACCTCATACAAGACCTTATACAAGACCTCATAATTAAATGCCAGTATAATCAAGATAAGAATTTTAGGAAATTTCATTTTGAAGAACTAGAAAACCAGTTAAAGTAAGACCCTTTAACTCAAAGCATAAACTCCTCTCTCTGATTTGCTTATTCGTGATAAGTCAATTTTTGCAGTTGGCTTTACATGGAGCAGAATCTTGAGTGCACCCATCTACAGATTTTGACAAGTGCATGATGCCCCCAGCATCATATTAAGTGCCTATGGCATTCTTACCACCCAGGGAGCTCTTTAATGCCTAGTGGAGTCACATCTTTCTACCACCTCAAACCCTTGGTGACCAGTGATCTGTTTTCTATCTCTATAGCTTTGTCTTTCCACAGTTCACTTGTTTTGAATTTGCCTTCATTCTCTTAATATAGTTTATTTCAGGTTCATCCATGGTCACATAGAGATGGAGATGGCACCTCTCACTAGTGAGCAGCATCCCACTTGCATAGATTGCCTAAGTTTTATTTCTCTGACTTGCTGAATAACAGTTTTGGCAATAATGAATATCCTAGACATTTATACAGGCACTTACATGAATGCAAACTTTATTTCTCTTAGATAAATCCTTAGGACTCAGATACCAGGGTATATGGTAGCACAACATTTAACATTATTAAAACCTGCTGATTGTTTTCTTATGTGTCTGTATTATTTTGTATTCCCACCTGTAGTGTATGAGAGTTCCATTTGCTGTCTGTCTGAAACAACACTCAGGATCTTAACTTATTTTTTGCTTCTTTGTTTTTCTTGCACTCGTTCTCAAAAGTGTGCAGTACTTTTGTAAAATAGTCTTTGTGACTATTTTAATTTCAGCAGGCAAGTGAATGTATATAATGTTATATAACCATTATATGCAAATGCTGCCTTAATATAATTAGGTAATAGTAGAGACTCTTTCTCTGGAGTCATTAAAGTATTGATTCTCCAAACACTAAACCTTCCCTACTCTACTTAGAGACACTATCATATTGGGCAATATCAAAAAACACTTTTCGTTATCACAGCTAGACTGTGATGTTTCCAAATATTTCACAGTGCGTGAAAACACCCACATCTGCCCTAAACAAGGAAGTGTCAAGTTTAAAATGCTAGTAGTATCAAAATGAATAAGCACATCCAATGAAAAGTGACACAGTTCAGCACATCCAATGAAAAGTGACACAGTTCAGCACATCCAATGAAAAGTGACACAGTTCAGCACATCCAATGAAAAGTGACACAGTTCAGCACATTAGCTGGGAAAAGCCTCCACACAAATGCGTTAATGTTAGGAGACCATGATGCATCTCAGTGGCCACTAAAAGGTTAATAAAGTTAGAAAATTGAAACTGTCGCATTCCATCAGTGTCATCTACTGTCAGGCAGCTCAAGAGTGATTTACATAAGTGATAATAATGTCTTCAACTACATTTGGGGAGATTTGTGTTATTCTTCAGAGTACTAGGTATGAGTGGTGGATATTGAAACAATTTTAAATATCCCAACTAATCTAGAATATTTAGTAACCTCTAACAAAGAATATTTATTGTTTCATTGTTATTGTTAGTGTGGCTATGGCCTACTTTAGATTTCCAGTAAGTCTGAAGATTTTTGTTTTCCTTTATTTGACATGTGTGTTTGACATGTGTGTCTGACCTTCTCTTCTATAAATCCTGAGCATACCCTCATTTAGTCTGACAAAGAAAGAAAAAAATTGATGTTTCCTGACCACATGGTATATAAGTTGGTAATTTTTTTAAATCTGAGAAAAGCAGTGAGCCTCTCCGTGTGTGAGTTACAGCAGGATTACAGAGACCACCCCTGGAAAAGCAGCATCAAACCTTAAAATTTACTCCCAGTGAAAGGACTGAACTTAGCCAGACTTTCTTAGCTGTTCATTCTGGTGGACTTGCACAAAATTGTTTCTGTGTCACTGTGTTCAGTTGTCTGAGTCTTTGGTTATTACTTTATATTTAAATTTACATTTCTCTGAACTCAAGTAAAAATGTGTTTGTTGGCTTGGACTGTTAGAAAGTAACAGATTTCCTTGTTTTAGACATAAAACTGGATTACAATTTTTAATGAAATCAGGACCCTAAGGAACCAGTCGAAACCAGTGATAGTGAGAAGTCAGAGTAGATATGTCTAAGACCCTCGTGAATGCAGCAAGTCCTAGCTTGAGCTTCCTTTCCTTGCTGCTTGTTTCACACAAGTTCTACTGGCATGCGGCAGTTTCAGGTGAAACATACAGTCTTCTACACTTAACGTGCTGCCCATTAGAGGGCAGTAGTGCACAGACACAGCAGCTAGGAAACCAAATAGTAGATTTGCATCAGATAAGCACAGTGTGTCATAAATTAGCAAATCTATCTAAGGTCTACATTTTACTGTAGAATGTTTCTGCCACTACAGGTAGGCTCACCTTTGAACTTTTAACATGGGGTTTTCAAATGCTTATTATATAGATTTGGTTTACAGGTTTTCTGATTTGTTTATAAGAACACTGTTAATGCGCAATATCTTTTAAGAAGTGATGTATGTGTAAATGTGTTGCTTCTTTTACTACAAGTGCAATTGCTATTACTAACATATACATTGTCTGTATTGCAATGTTAGAAAGGAAAGGAGTGCATTTCATTTTAAGCGTATGGTATCATACAAAAAACATGTAATAGAGAACTTTTTAAAATAGATGTTATTTAGAGTTTTAGAAAATAGCCTTAGATTGATCCTGGCATGCGTATAGTGGTGATCGCAATCACAAGACGTCTGTGATAAGTTCTGTATTATCTATCGTCAGTACATATGAGGATGAGCGAGTCATCCTGTCCCAGATCACACCTACTGATGAAATGCTCAGGCTTGGATGTGAGCACCAAGCATGCTGAAACCAGAGAACATAAACTCAAGTACTTCAATGTACTCACTGGATCACCTAAATGTGCTGCTGAATTGTAATGCTACCTAGTTTTATCATGTTTTCATGTCTAATCTTGTTTCTGGGATGCCTATTCAGCTTGTCCATTTAATCCTTGTCCGTTTAGTCATAGGCTATAGAAGGTTGCATACATCTGAAACCTTGACGCAGCCGTTTTCTCTCCGTTAGTCTGTATAGTACTAGAAAAAAATACCTGAAACAATTAACTTACAAGGATGAAAGATTAATGTCGACTCTATGGTTCAGAGACTTTAAGGAAAAGCTGCTGAACCCTGATATCTTGGACTTGGTGACATGGCTCATTATGATGAGTGTGCATATTAGAAGAGGCTGTTCACCTCAATGTGGCTAAGAAACAGAGACAGGAAGGGGCCAATATCCCCATTCAGGGCACATACTTTGCAGTACAACTTCTTTCCACTGGGCCCTAACTCCTAAGGATTTTAGCATTCCCAATAGCACCAATGGCTGATGACGAAACCTAGCATATGGCTCACTGGGGGCCATGTAAGATCCAAGCTGCTATGTTCTTCTGGGCTCCCTTGACTTGTTATGGGTCTTTGTTTCACTGTAAGGATAAGCATGCCACATTACAGGTTTTGACTAGAAGTACTGCATGTAACCTTTATTTTCCTAAATGACCTTAGTCATTGCTAGAACAGCAGGTAATAGAGATGCTAAGAAGTTTCTACTTTAAATTTTTTTATGTTTTAGTTGTTAAAATGAGGAGGCCCTATATGGCCCAGTGGATAAAGCCATGTGAACCTGACATCCTGAGTTCAGATCCCCAGAGTTCATGTAATAACAAGACCCAGTAGTGTCCATGTCCATAATTTATTTCCGTGTACTCAGTGGAGAGGTGGAATGTAGAGATGGGAGAAATGCCAGAAGCTTGCAAGCAAGCTAGCCTAACCTACACAGTAGAGAACAAAAGAGCTTGTCTCAAACAAGATAGAAAGTGAGGACCAACACCCCAAGCTTTCCTCAGACCTTCACACACACTTGACACACATATGAACATATACATGTATACATATATAAAAAAATCCTAAAACCTTGTCATGGTGACTATTTACTTCATTTGAAATAAAGTACAAAGAAGGGTTTTTTAAATTGCTACAAAAATCAGTCTAAATAGAAATAATATTCTTTAGAGGATTTGAGATTCAAGGTCCATATGAATTATCTCTCCACTCTGGAAAAAGTATATCCACTGTATTTTAGAAAATTGATAATTAACATTTTGAGAATGTGGATAGAAGTCATACCTAATGATGAAAGCATCTTAAAGAAGTGAGTCCCAGGGACCACAGATGCTGATGTCTGTGTTCATTCCAGGCATAAACATAAGCTGATTATTTATCTTAGGTTAGTTATTTGTCTAGCATCTCATATGGAGCAGTGTATGAACCAAAATCTAGTGTTTTGACACTTCAAACAGTCTCATTTCCATTGTGTCCTGAGAAATGCTAACTGTATCCTCTGCCCTAATCCACCTTTTTTTTTTTTTCTGGATCTGAGCCATATAACCAGAAAAAATTTTGGGGGACAGTTCTAATAGATGGTGACAGTTGACCATTTTTAACTGACAAGAGCATGTTATAGGATACAAATGAGTTTAGTCTACACCATGAATAGCATAGGTTCAGTGGAAATAAGGAATTTTCTGGTGGCAGAAGGATAATAAATGCTAGAAGTGGTCTAAGAACAGTTGTAAAGCAGCCTTCCCTAGAGAACTTTATAGAATACATGAATTCCACTCTGCTCAGGATTTGAAATAGAATCCTCCTTAAACTGATGCTAGATAAAGTTTCACACAGGCCCTAAGAGTATTTAAAAATATTAGCTGATGGGGTTAGGGTATAGCTCAGCGGAAGCATATAGAAAGCCCTGCGTTCAATCTCCTACCCCAGAAACTTTCAATTAACTAAATTATTAGTTTGATGTATGTCAAACATATCATACTTGATAGATGCAGTGGAAAGTAGTTTAGTGCCTTCTGCATGCCTATCTTTTTCCTGCAATAGGTATAAGACAAATAAAACAAAAACAGCAAAAACACAAAATAAAACACTAACTTTTTAAAATGGGGCTGGAGAGATGGCCCAGAGGTTTAATTTTCAGTATCCACATCAGACAACTCATTAACACCTAGAACTGCAGTTCCAGAATAGTCAGTACCCTCCTCTGGCCTCCTCCAGCAGCTCTATACAAGTGTGTGTATGCACACAGACACACACATGCATAGTTATGAAGAAAAATAAAATGTTTAAGTTTTTTAATTTAAAAATACCTTTTAAACCAAGCAAAACATCCGCTTTTGTGGTGCTTCATTTTAGAGAGACGAGGCTGGACAATAGATAAATCATAGTTTGTAGAAAGGTTTCACATATTAAAGAGAAAAAATATAAAGAAAATAAAGATGTATCGAGGGAGACAGTATAATTTTGGTAAAGTGTCCATAAAAGATGTATATAAGAACTGCAACTCCAGAGGAAGCAGAGAAACATTTCAGACCAAGGGAACAGCTGTGTGTCAAGGTCTTAAGGCAGCAACAGGAGAGCCTGTGAGCTTCAAATCGAATGGATGTAAATTATAGTTGAATAGAAATGCTACATCTTGCAGTCTCATTAATAACTTTGGGTTTTACTCTGGTGAAGGGGCTACTTGAATGAACAAGGTTGTGTGGTGATTTGTCATATTTTAATGAGATCACTGACTTTACTGTTGAGAGATGGAAAAGGGCAGAGTCAGGGAGACCAGTTGTACTGAATAGTCTGAAAGCTGTTAGCTTGAACTAAAAGGAGATGTAGGCAGATTATAAATCTACTCTGACAGTGAAATCCACAAGGTTGATAGAAAAATGGATAATTGTATGTTAGAAAGAGGGATTAGAGATGACCAAAATACGTATTCAGTGATCTAGACTGAGAAAATAGATTTCTAAATAGATGACATTGTTATTTTAAATCTTAGTGGAAATACTTTGTTGTACATAGTTAAATAGAGGACTACAGAATTGAAGAGAACATTCAGATTGAGAGCATTGAATCATTGATGTCTTTATGATAAAGAGCTAACAAACTGGAAGTAATCTCTAAAGGAGTCATGTGTCAGTAGAATAGAGGCCCAAGGATCAAGCATTGGGGTATTTGCATAATTAAAAGGTGAGAAGATGCAACCAGATCTAAAACCAAAGCAAGGTACCTATCTGTTCACAGAAGAAGACAACCAACTGTCTGAGATACTGCTGGAAGAGCTTGGAGAAAGAACCTGGTATTCTGTATACTTTGGCATGTATATGAATGTACACACCTGTTTGATTTTAGTGTGTCCCTCTGTGCTCTTGTATTCTTCCTATTTTAACAAAGTTATGTTAAATATGTTAACTTGGATAATTTTTCTTCTGTGTGATGTTACAGGAGAATCCAAACCCTCATATGGCATTCCAGAAAGTTCCACGTCCAACAGAAGGATCCCACTTGAGAGTTCATATTCTTCCTTTTCCAAAGATTAATGAAGCCCGGGTTCAAGAACTAATACAGGAAAATCTTGCTAAGAACCAGAATGCACCTCCTGCTACACGAATAGAAAAGAAATGTGTAGTGCCAGCAGGTCCACCCGTTGGTATGTACGTGCATGTGTGCATGCATCCATGTGTGCATGTGTGTGTGTACTTGTGTGTGTATATGTGTGTGTGTGCGTGTGTGTGTACACACACGCACACACACACATTGCTCGTTTTAAAAATGAATCTTTTATGAGACAGGAAGCGACATATTCCTATAATCCCAAAACTTGGGAGGCTAAGGCAGGAAGATTGACGCAAGCTTTAGGCCAGACTGAGCTACCTAGGGAATACAACACCCACCTAGAATATCTCTTTCAAAATAAGATTCTATCTAAAAACAAACTGTGTGTCCTAATGAAATACAAGACATATCAATGCAAAGCATATAATTTTATAAAATGATCAAGCTCATAAACTAGAATCAGAGTATTATCAACAGAAACTACTCCATCCACCCTTCCTCCATAAAACATGATAAACTGTCAAATCTGTTTCTTTCTTAAAACAATTTATTGAGCTTAAAGTAGTTTTTTTGTACTTCACATACTGAAATTCCTACGAATATACAGTGCAGCAACTTTGCAGTAACTTACAGTTTACTCTATCATCACGGTTTAGTTGAAGAACATTTTCTTAAGCCATTGTTCTTTTGTACCCGTCCTCAATGATTTCCTTCTTCCTTCTAGAACTACCTTCTCTCTAGGTTGGAGAGTAATCTCCTTCCTGGTTTTATGGGTTTGCCTATTGTGGACATTTGTATAAATGCAGTTATGTACCATGTGTGCCTCCATGACAGGCCTGTTAATCTAGAATAATGTTTTCAAAGTTTTTATGGTAGCATATGTAACTATGCCATTGGTTTTTGTGAACGAATAATATTCAACAATAAGGGAAATGCATGTATATTTGACCTTTTTAAAAATATTCATGAGGAGATGGACATTTGAGTTGGTTTTGCTTCAGGAGTTTTATTAATAATGTTGCTATGAACATTGATATGCAACTTTTGTGTAAATATACTTTTACTTCTCTTGAGTACATTCCTAAGAATACTCTGTTTTAAGGAGCTGGCGCTCTTTTCCATAGAAGGTGCCCTACATTACACTCTACTAGCAATGTCACACGAGGGTGTGACACCTCCCAGCACCAGAGTACTAAGCAGCTCTTTGTTGCCTTGTCTGCATCTTCTGTTAATGTCTATAATGCTGGCTACTGTGGCATACACCCTTAGCCTCAGCAGCCAGGGAACGGAGACTGGTAATTTTCTGAGTTTGAGGCCAGCCTGGTCTACATAGAAAGTTTTAGGGCATCTAGGGCTACATCATGAGTTCTTTCTTCAAATAAATAAAGTGTCTTTGTCCACTTTTAATTTGAGCTATTTATTATTGAATTACTAGAATTTTCAATAGTTTTTAGGTGATTCCCTTACCAGATATCTGATTTGTAAATTCAGTCTCCTCTTTTTTCGGACTGTCTTTCTTCCTTTCTTTAAATTAAAATTTTCTTTATTTTTTACTCCCAGTGCCACTATCACAGTTTACTGGGCAATATGCTTGATTGTAATGAAAAGAAAAGGCTACAATAGACAAAAGTCCTCAGGAATGTGCATCTAATTGACACTATATTGCATCAATCAATAGCTGCACTTTTTTCAAACTGTGGCCATGACAGTCTTTTATGCTGTGTTTTAAAACCTTCTGCTACCATATCCACCACTTCTACCACCAGATCCATAGCCACTACCATTGATACTGCCTCAAGACTTCCATCAAAACTGCCCCTCTTAATGGGTCCATAATTTGATTGCTTTACCCACTGTAATTTCCAAAGTCATTATAGTTCCCACCAGCATCTCCTTTATTGTAACCATCATATACTCCTCTACCGCCACCAAATCCACCAACTTGGTTTTCATGACCCGGTCTACCACCTCCATAACCTCCTCTACTACTGTAACGAGGAACACCACCGTAGTTGCCACCATCACCTCCAAATCTATTATATCTACCATCACAACCTCCATAACTACCTCTGCTGCCACCACCTCCACCACCATAGCCGCCTATTCCACCAGAGTTTCCTCCACAACCCACGAAGTTGTCAGATCTACCTCTATAATGTCTCTGTGACTCAGCCAACTGCATCTCTTGTTTAGAAAGGGCCTTTTTATCAGCCTCCAAATGTTGACACCATTGCATAAACTAGCAAGATTTTGCTGAAAGGACCCTGATATAGCTGTCTCTTGTGAGACTATGCGGGGCCTAGCAAACACAGAAGTGGATGCTCACAGTCAGCTATTGGATGGATCACAGGGCCCCCAATGGAGGAGCTGGAGGAAGTACCCAGGGAGCTGGGGGGATCTGCAACCCTCTAGGTGGAACAACAATATGAACTAACCAGTACCCACCCCAAGAGCTCATGTCTCTATCTGCATATGTATCAGAAGATGGCCTAGTCGGCCATCAGTGGAAAGAGAGGCCCATTGGTCATGCAGACCTTATATTCCTCAGTACAGAGGAACGCCAGGGCCAAGAGGTGGGGGGTGGGGAGTGGGTGTGGGAGGGTGTGGGAACTTTTGGGATAGCATTGGAAATGTAAATGAAATAAATACCTAATTTAAAAAAAAAAAGAAAAGAAAAGAAGAAAGGGCCTTTTTCACTTCATAGTTCTGCCCTTAAATAGTGTGATGTTTCTGAACAACAATTTTATCTATCATATCATAGTCATCAAAAGTTAAAAAAGCAAATCCTCTTTTTCCTACTCTGCCTGTCTTCCATAACCTCTATAGTTTCAATCTTGCCACACGTTTCAAAGAAGAAAGATTCTTCTTTGAAATTTTGTTCTGTATCTATTAACCAGCATTTTTTTCTTCACTGTTAAATGGATACTCAGCTTTACAGAATCCTCTCTAGAAACAGCTCTCTGGTTCTCCCACATCCCCATCAACCTTATGTGTGGCTGAGCACACATTGCACCATCCACCTCTTCAGCACAAAAGTAGGTCATAAAACCAAAGCCCTTAGAATGTTTTGTTTGGGGACACTCATTACTGCAAACTTTAGTGAGTGTGCCTCATTCCTCAAAATGTTCTCTTAAGCTATCATCCGTAGTTTCAAAGCTCAGATCACCAATAAAAGGCTTCCTCAACTGTTCTGAGTCCTTTGGATCATGGCCCTCCATTTTGAGACTTAACCTCTTCCAGCTCATGTTCAGTGAGACCAAGAAAAAGAGGCAGGTCTGGAGGTTAGTTCATATTGTTGTTCCACCTATAGGGTTGCAGACCCCTTCAACTCTTTGGGTACTTTCTCTAGCTCCTCCATTGGGAGCCCTGTGTTCCATATTATAGATGACTGTGAGCATCCACTTCTGCATTTGCCAGGCACTGGTATAGCCTCATACAAGACAGCTATAACAGGATCCCTTCAGCAAAATCTTTCTGGCATTGTGCAATAGTGTCTGGGTTTGGTGTCTGATTATGGGATGTATCCCTGGGTGGGGTATTCTCTGGATAGTACATCCTTTAATCTTAGCTCCAAACTTTGTCTCTGTAACTCCTTTCATGGGTATTTTGTTCCCTATTCTAAGGAGGAATGAAGTAGCCACCCATTGGTCTTCCCTCTTCTTGATTTTCTTGTGTTTTGCAAATTGTATCTTGGATGTTCTGTGATTCTGGGTTAATATCCACTTATCAGTGAGTGCATATCTCTAGCTGCATTTGTAGCAGAAGATGGCCTAGTCGGAGATCTCAGGGAAAAGAGGCCCCTTGGTATTGCAAACTTTATATGCCCCAGTACATGGGGAATACCAGGGCCAAGAAGGGGGAGTGGGTGAGTAGGGGAGCAAGGCGGAGGGAGGGTATAGGGAACTTTGGGGATAGCATTTGAAATGTATATAAAGAAAATATCTAATAAAAAAAGAAATGTAAATAAAGAAAATATCTAATAAAAAAGAGGCAGGCCTAAGGACTATCTTTCTTATTCTTTTTTTTTTTCCTTTTTTTTAAAAATTAGGTATTTTCTTCATTTACATTTCCAATACTATCCCAAAAGTCCCCCATCCCTCCCCATTCCCTCTTCTTGACCCTGGCGTTCCCCTGTACTGAAGGCATATAAAGTTTGCAAGACCAATGGTCCTCTCTTTCCACTGATAGTCGACTAGGCCATCTTCTGATACATATGCAGCTAGAGACATGAGCTCTGGGAGGTACTGGTTAGTTCATATTGTTGTTCGACCTATAGGGTTGCAGATCCCTTTAGCTTCTTGGGTACTTTCTCTAGCTCCTCCGTTGGGGGCCCTGTGTTCCATCCAATAGCTTTCTGTGAGCATCCACTTCTGTGTTTGCTAGGCCCTGGCATAGTCTCACAAGAGAGAGCTATATCAGGGTCCTTTCAGCAAAATCTTGCTAGTTTATGCAATGGTGTCAGCGTTTGGAGACTGATTATGGGATGGATCCCTGGATATGGCAGTCTCTAGATGGTCCATCCTTTCGTCTCAGCTCCAAATTTTGTCTCTGTAACTCCTTCCATGGGTGTTTTGTTCCCAATTCTAAGAAGGGGCAAAGTGTCCACACTTTGGTCTTCGTTCTTCTTGAGTTTCATGTGTTTCACAAATTGTATCTTATATCTTGGGTATTCTAAGTTTCTGGGCTAATATCCACTTATCAGTGAGTACATATTGTGCGAGTTCTGGATATATGCCCAGGAGAGGTATTGTGGGATCCTCCAGTAGTACTATGTCCAATTTTCTGAGGAACCGCCAGACTGATTTCCAGAGTGGTTGTACAAGCTTGTAATCCCACCAACAATGGAGGAGTGTTCCTCTTTCCCCACATCCTCGCCAGCATCTGCTGTCACCTGAAATTTTTATCTTAGCCATTCTGACTGGTGTGAGGTGGAATCTCAAGGTTGTTTTGATTTGCATTTCCCTGATGATTAAGGATGCTGAACATTTTTTCAGGTGCTTCTCAGCCATTGGGTATTCCTCGGGTGAGAATTCTTTGTTCCCGACCAGTTTCTCCGCCCTTCTTTCCTCCTAGTCCCTACTCCCCCATCCCTATTCACTCCTCTCCTTCTCTTCAAAATATCAGCCAGCCTTGGCATATCAAGTTACAATAAGACTAGATCTTTGAGGCTAGACAAGGCAGCCTAGTTAGGGGAAAGAGTCACAAAGGCAGGCAATGTAGTCAGAGACAGCCACCTGCACCTGCTGTTATGAATCCTACATGAAGACCAAGCTTACAACTGTTCCATATGTGCAGAGGGCCTGGGTCAGTCCTGTGCATGCTCTCTGGAGGTTCATGGACTGTCTGTCTTTAGTGATGCTTGTCTCTTCTTCCCTAGCAATTGAGGTGGATGTGTTAAAGTCTCATGAGAGTGGAGCTGTTTCCTGTTTTAGCTCTAGTTTAGTATTCTGGGTGTATCTTGAAGTTGATTTCTTAGATATGTACATATTTGCAAGTGTTATACTAGTAACTTACCTCTTCATTGTTAGAAAATGTGAGCTAAATTGTATATACTCCAAAGGAAAAAATAAATTACTTTAAGACTATTAGCATGACCAATTATACTATTTTTTCACTTGTTACATTTATTTTAAGTTTTTTTCCCCAAGGATTTGAAAGATTAGCCTAGTCAGTGCATAATTTATGTAGTTCTAATTTATTTGTGTTCTCTTTATATTCCTCCACTAGTTTCAATAATGGAAAAAGTGATAACAGTTTTTAACAGTGCACAGAGACTGGAAGTTGTTAGAAACTGCATCTCATTCATATTTGAAAATAAAACTTTGGAAACTGAGAAGGTAATAAAACATTTTCCTATTTATTATTTTCCTTTTAGGCTTACATTTTGAAGTTATCAAGTGGTATCTTCTCTAATTCTCTTTTGTCTCTAAGTCACTTTAATGACTTAAATGAACAGTGTCTATAATTTAGACTATAGTTTAAATATATGCCTACAAGAAAAGTTTTGTAGTCATTTATCTACGAATTTTTGTTACAGAGATTTCATATTATCTTTTTTATATCTCTCTCTCTGTGTGTGTGTGTGTGTGTGTGTGTGTGTGTGTGTGTGTGTATGTGTGTGTTATGTGTGGGGTGTGTGTGCTGGTGTCAGCAGATGCCATGCCACCAGAGCTCCCAAAAAGTGGGAGTTATACTGTAAAGAGTCACTTGATGTGGGTGCTGGGAATTGAACTTGTATCTCTGTGTAAGCAGTACACAGTCTTACCAGCTGAGCTGTCTCTCCAGCCACTTTCTCTCCAATTTAAAACCAAAGCTTGGTTCTTTAAAACTTTTTTCACATACTCTATTTTATATATAATTTCATCTTTTGCAAGGAATCTAGTTAAATTGTATAATGAATACTAGAAACTGATAATAAAATTTAAACGTGCCTTTGGGTTTTCTTGCCTTCTGCAATGGATCATGCTGAACATGACATAGCCTTTTCTTGGTGACTCATGGTCACAGTTGTCAACATCTGCTGCAAGGGGTTGGTAAATATGTACAGTTGCTTGCTACTTACTATACAACTAACCCATCATCCCTCACTTTTTCATGTTGAGCCTTTTGTTGTTTATTTGTTGGTTTGGTTTTTGCCTTCAGCTTCTGCATGCTGTTTTCTTCTGATTTTGATTTGTTTTGGTTCGGAGTTTTGGAGACAAGGTCTCACTCTGTAGTATTCTACATTGATGTTGTGTTACTGATCCTCCTGCCTCAGCTCCTTGGAATACAGGTGTATGCCGCCATACCAGGCTTTGCATGCTGATTTTATACCTGCTTCTATTGTTGTTGTGCCCCATTGCTCTGACAATTTTCCTTAATTGCTTATTTGTACCTTTGTTCTATACTTTTAGGATTTTTTAATTAAATAAGCTCTGTTACAAAATGCAAATGAGCAGGTTTATATAGTAAATTAGGAAGCCATTTCTGAATGTTCTTACAATGAAAGCAATTTTCTCATTAAAGATAACATCCAAAGATGTCTAAATGTCTATAGCTTTGTGTCACGATCTAAGCAGCAGTCTATTTGGTCACTGAAGTTCTGTCAACTCCGGGGAAGGAGGGGTGAATTTAATGTTTTCTCAGTCTGCATTACAAGCTACTTGTACTTGTTTTTCTTACTGTCTTATAAATGAACATATAATTACAATTCTGTTTTACAATTGGTCTTAATAGTGAGTCACCCATCCCCTAAGAATTCAATTCTGGTGACTTTGTTAAATACTTGACAGGACATATTTGAATTTTCAGTGTGGTTGCTTGAAGGTTCTTTTGGTCACATGGAATTCTCTTGTTCTCAGACCCTTCCTGCTGCCTTGAGGGCCCTTAAAGGAAAAGCAGCAAGACAGTGTCTCACTGATGAACTGGGCTTGCACGTTCAGCAGAACCGGGCAATACTGGACCATCAACAGTTTGACTACATAATAAGGATGATGAACTGTACTCTACAGGTAATCTTGAGTGATTTTAGATTATTCCCATTTTGCAAATACCTTTTTTCCCCAAAAGATATATTAATTACTGAACTATCAATGTCTTGAGGCTGCTATGGCTAAAAAAGAGCTGAAATCCATGGAGTCACTTGCTCCTTAGCTGATGTAAATCCTCACTTCTTTGTTCTTTCCTTGTTTTCTAGTGACAAATACTTTGTTACTTTACTGATTTTATAATATGAGCAATATATTAAAGGCCCATAGTCGTATATTACCAAATTTTATACTTATGTCTGTTAATGTAGTTTTTGGCTATTTTATTGGGTTTTAATGTTTTATTACACCCTAATCAAACCTTCAACACTAGGTAGGAGAGAAAGAAGGTTAGAGGGAAAGGGAACATACATCTCTTTGGACTACTTCCTACTGATTAGGATGTTGAGTCCCTTGAGGCAAGTCCAATCTTCGTCATCAGAATACCTCAATTTCTTCTCATCAAACCACAATAACAACGACCAGGAGCAGCACGGGGGCAGCAGCCTCCACAGGCTCTCAGGGCCTGGCTGTGCATGAAGCAAATCATGACACCTGCTGTTAGGTGGCCTCTTATCCCACATCTGGGACTAAAACAAAAACCTATTCACATAACATAACTGGGTTTTTTAAGAAACCAAAATTCTCTCTATATATGTCACTCCCTTTTCAGTTTTTAGATGTTATTGAAGCAGAGAGGAATTAATAACGAGCAATCCAATAATAACTGAATGAATTGAAAGAAACAGTTTTCTATAGGCTTCAGAATAAGTATATGTTCTTACAGAGATGACATTCCTATAAAATAATGAGAGCCCAAATTAGAAGAAACAATTTGGGTTCCTTGTTCTTTGCCATCCTGTTCTCTTTGAGTATTGAGAATTATGCTCTTCTGTATTCTGTGGGCACTTATACTCGCATATACATGTAGCCTCCCACCAGCATATAATTAAAAATAAAACAGATCTTAATAGGAAAACCAGACACATCACTGATAGAATGGATATGTCAAATTTGGTATTTTCCTTCTATAGATTATTATTTTAAAAAGAACATGGACAAATTACAGCTTCAGGTAACGATATGGTTGTATCTTAAGATATTTTATATAAGACAGCTCAGTTATAATATGGTTCCACATAAAAAATAAAAACATAGTATAAAAATAGTATCTAGAAATGTTCAACGTAGTGATATCAACATAAGTGTGATTAAAGCCACAAAGAAAATCAAAGTCAAGATATGGCTGAAGGGATGGGGACTAAGTTCCGTGTTAGAAAGCCACTAGCTTGTAGGAGGCCCTGTGGCATCTCAAAAACCCCCTAAATAGTTACCATTTTGATACTGATTTACTTAATAGTGGTTTCTTTGAAAGACTGTTCAACTCTCAAGTAGAAACGTGCCAATCTATCTATGTACTGGTATAAAAACACATGTTATATATTAAGAGTAGGCAAAAGGTTGTTACATAGAGCAGATAGGATATGGTTCCTTTTTTATTTGTAATTCCATATTCATGTCCATATAGGTGATTATAAATCAAGATATTTACACCAAGTCCTATATAAGAGCATTTCTTTTATAATTAAAAATTATTTTGTAGAAAACATGTCAGTAAAAAAAAAAAAAAAGAAAAGAAAACATGTCAGTGTATGCTTATATACTGAATTGTCCCTTCCCCCCAAAAAACCCACATTTTTTGTTAATTTTTTATGTAATTTTTTTCTATTGAATTTTTTCTATTTTTGTATTTTACAAAGAAGCAGGATTGACAGGTCAAGATGTCCAAAAGCTCTAAAGCTAGACAGTTCCACAGCTTCCTAATAACTGATGTTAAAGCACAAAAGCTGTATTGAAAGGTTTTTTTTATTAGCATTTTATGCTATTTATGAACTTAAGTTTCAAAGCTTTAAGTTTCACACTTTAAGATTATGTTTTAAAGTCTTATCTAAATTTAATCTTAATATATCTAGTTAAGTATTTTACTTACAGACCTGTAGGAAGCTGGGCTACAATATTTTTTTTCATCACATACTCATCTTTCTGGGAAATAAGAAGTTCAGTCATAACTTTGTTTCTTTCAAACACAACTTACTTACATAACTGCTTACATAAATCAGCATTTCAGATACACTTAAGCAGAGCTCCTGTTTCCGTTAAGGTTTCCATTACTGTGAAGAGACACCATGACTAAGGCGTGTTTTCTTTCTTTCTCTTTTTTTTTTGGGGGGGGTGTGTCCTCCGGAGGGCAGTCATGCTAGGTCCCCTTCCATGAGTGCTCCACAGCCTCAGCAATAGTGCCAGACTTGGGGACCTCCCCTTGAGCTGGATCCCATCCCAGGCCCATCACTAGACCTTCTTTTCCTCAGGCTCCTCTCCATTTCCATCCTGTAATTCTTTCAGACAGGAACAATTATGGGTCAGAGTTGTGACTGTAGGATGACAACCCCATCCCTCAATTGATGTCCTGTCTTCCTGCTGGAGGTGAGCTCTTTAAGTTCCCTCTCTCAACTGTTGGGCATTTCATCTAAGGTCCCTCCCTTTGAGTCCTAAGAGTCTCTTACCTCCCAGGTCTCTGGTACATTCTGGAGAAATGGTCAAAGTCCCTAGTGATCAGAGAAATGCAAATTAAAATGACCCTAAGATTCCACCTTACATCCATCAGAATGGCTAAGATCAAATCCACAGGTGATAACACATGTTGAAGAGGATGTGGAGAAAGAGGAGCACTCCTCCATTGCTGGTGGGATTGCAAACTCTTACAACCACTCTGGAAATCAATCTGAAGGTTCCTCAGAAAATTGGAAATAGATCTACCTGAAGACCCAACTATACCACTCTTGGGCACGTTTTCTTTTTTTTTTTTTTTTTTTTTTTTTCCATTTTTTATTAGGTATTTAGCTCATTTACATTTCCAATGCTATACCAAAAGTCCCCCTTACCCACCCACCCCCACTCCCCTACCCACCCACTCCCCCCCTTTGGCCCTGGCGTTCCCCTGTACCGGGGCACACAAAGTCTGCGTGTCCAATGGGCCTCTCTTTCCAGTGATGGCCGACTAGGCCATCTTTTGATACATATGCAGCTAGAGTCAAGAGCTCAGGGGTACTGGTTAGTTCATAATGTTGTTCCACCTATAGGGTTGAAGATCCCTTTAGCTCCTTGGGTACTTTCTCTAGCTCCTCCATTGGGAGCCCTGTGATCCATCCATTAGCTGACTGTGAGCATCCACTTCTGTGTTTGCTAGGCCCCGGCATAGTCTCACAAGAGACAACATTTAATTTGGGCTGGCTTATAGTTTCAGAGGTTTGATCCATTATCATCAAGGTGGAAGGCATGCCAATGTGCAGGCAGACATGGTGCGAAAGGAGCTGAGAGTGCTACATCCTATTTCACATGCAGCAGGGAATGACACTGAGCATAGCTTGAGCTTATATAAGAACTCAAAGGCTATTTCCACAATGACACACTTCTTCCAAGAAGACCACACCCATGACAACAAGGCCACACCTCCTAAAAGTGTTAGTCCCTATGGGATAAGCATTCAAACACATGAGTCTATAAGGTCCATACCTATTCAAACCACTATATCTCACTCCCTGGCCCCCATAGGCTTGTAGCCATAGCATTATCAAAATATATTTAGTCCTTACTTCAAAAGCTCCCATAGTCTATCATAGTCTAAGTCCAAAGTTCACAGTCTCTTCTGAGATTCATGCAACCTCTTAACTGTAATCACCTATAAAATAAGAAACAGACCACATACTTCCAACATGAAATGGTACAGGGTATACATTATCATTCCAAAACATAGGGAAAGGACCAAAGTGCAGAAATACAGCACCAAAGCAAGACTGAAAACTAGCTGAGCACATTTCAAGCTCTGTATCTCCATGTCTGATGTCAAAAAGCTCTTAAGCTCTCCAACTCCTTTCAGCTTTGTTGACTGCCACACACTTTTTCTTTTAGGCTGGTTCTACTCCCTGATAGCAGCTTTCCTTGGCAGGTATCCCATGTCTCTGTCATCTCTAACATCCTGGTATGTCACAGCTTCACACTGAGACCTTTCACAGCTTCATACAATGACCCCTCCATGCAGGGACACCCCTGCCATATGCCTGGCTTCAGTGACATTCCTTACTCTTGAAAGCAAAGTCCATAACCCCTTTTATTTCTAGGCCTCCATCCAGGAACATCCCTGCCACACACTTGGCCTCATCGACTTTCCTTAGTCTCTGATGGAGATTCCATAAACCCCTTTTTCTGTCCTTGCCTCTAAAGGCAGAACCACATGGCCAAAGCTGCCAAGTTCTGCTGCTTGCTGGGGCTGGATCATGGCCCTCTTGTTCAATTATATCTTTACCAGCTTCCTGTTTTCAATGGTTTCCTTCACTGCCTAAGCTTGGCTATTCTGGAACTTGCTCTTTAATATTAATAATTAATATCTTTAATTTGTTTATCTCTTTGAACATAGGATTTATATCCATTCTACTTCCTGTGCCCCTTTAGTTCTTAAAACAATACATACATTTTGTATTTTTGCTTGCTCTGTTTGCAAAATGCTCTCTTCCTAACAGTGAACCACAGGACAGAGTGTATACTAGGTTGCTTTGAGATGTCTTTTGCTGATGCAGTTAATATAAATCTCTTTATCTTAGCCTCAGTCAAACTCTTTGGACAAAAGCAAAAGCCAGCCACATTCATCACCAAAATATCACAAGAACAATGTGTAGGCAACATACTAAAATTCTTCTCTGAAATCTCTCGAGTCAGGCCCCCAGAATCTAAATCACCTTCAGCACTACTGTATTCTATGTTCCTACTAGTGTGGCCTCTTAAGCTCCACTTAAAGCATTCCACTGCTTGCCTAATCTAAAATCCCAAAATGCACATTTCTCCAAACTAAAACAGGTTAGGCTTATCACAGCAATACCCCAGTCCCTGGTATGAATTTCTCTCTTAGGATTTCCATTGCGATGAAGAGACACCGTGACCAAGGGAACTCTTATAAAGCACAACATTTAATTAAGCTGGCTTCCAGTTTCAGGGTTTAGTCCATTATCATCATGGCAGGAAGCATGGCAATATGTAGGCAGGCAATGTGTTAAAGGAGCCAAGAGTTGTGCATCTTGATTAGCTGGCAGCAGGGAGAGACTGCATGTCACACTGCATATACCTTGAGCATGTATATGATCATAAATCCCACCTCCTTAGTGACACACTTCCTCCAACTAGGCTACTTCTATTATAATAAGGCCATACCGCCTAAGAGTGTCATTCCTTATGGGCCAAGCAATCAAACACATGAGTCTGTAGGGGCCATATCTATTCAAACCACCACAGTCTCTGTGTTCATCATGTTCTCACCATTGTTTGCCATTATAGAAGTATTATTTTGGGTTATTTGTGGGCCTACATGTACTGTCCTTATTTGAATAGTTCTTTATTACAACTTGGGTTTAATGGTGTTTCTTCTTGTTGAAACAGCATGCATAAAGGGGTGGACAAGACATTCAGAGTGCCCTTTACAAACACATAGAATTCAATAGCAGGCTAGACATCTGTGTTGATATTTTAAGAAAGAAACAAAAACTAAATGAACTAAATTTTAGTTAGTGATTCAAACACTTAGTAATGTTTCCTTTCATGACCTAGAAATTAGTCTCTTTCTTGCCCTCAAGGGAAAACCAAAGGGAACATGAGTACTGCCAAACAACTGCTTTGTTTATCGGGCTCTTTCAAAGCCAATATAATTTTGTCACAGCACTGTTTTATACAGGGTATAATTACTTCCTACATAACATCTCATTTCAAAAGATGGATCATATTTTTTCAAAACAAGGGTTATAAAAAAATCATGACTTGAACCTCTCTTTAAAATTTTTTATTATGTCTAGAATCTAACTACTGTGTTTTAACAATAAATTTTGACTTGAAAACCCACTGAAGTTCTCTACTTCTCTCATTATGTTAAACTTCATTCTATGAGGAGCCCACTCATCAACACAGAAAAGTACCTTAGAAAATTCCAAATAAACATAAATGACGATTTTGATACACAATTCCTCTTATGAAGTAGAGATCTCCAAATACATTTCCCTGTACGCTTAAGAAAGAACAAGTAGACAAGCCAAACACTAAACATCAGCAGGTTTTAAAGTCTCTTTTTAAAAGATTTATTATTATGTTCATTAGCGTTTTGCCTACATGTATGTCTGTGTGAAGGTGCCAGATCCCCTGGAACTGGCGTTACAGACAGTAAGCTGCCAAATGGACACTGGGAATTGAACTATGTCCTCTGGAGGAGGTCCTCTTAATCACTAAGCCATCTCTCCAGCGCCTGCATCAGCAGGTTTTGTGACTACACTTACACATTGATCTCTATAAGATTGGAGAGCTGGTTAAAGCTGGAAATTTTACATTGCAATAGAAACACTGAGAATACGAGGTCATCCCCACTTAGGAGCATGCTTACACTCTGCCTTATGGCCTTAAGGAGACGCAATTATATATCCTTTAAAATACACACACACACACACACACACCAATTATACATCCTTTAAAATACGCGCACACACACACACACACACACACACACACACACACCAATTATACATCCTTTAAAATACGCACACACACACACACACCAATTATACATCCTTTAAAATACACACACTCACACACACACACACCAATTATACATCCTTTAAAATACACACACGCACACGCACACATGCGCACACGTTTAAACAATCAGGATTCTGCAGATCAAGTTCATTAAAAAAATGAACTCACAGTTTTAAACTGTTCCAATACCATGGACATGATTCAGTATAAATTAATTTCAGCATAAACCAGTGACAAATTTAGACCTCCTCTATGACTAAGGCTATATTTACTTATCTAACATATGAATGTAATAGTTGAGCTAAGACGTAAAATGTCGATTATAAAAAAAGTAACAAGAAGCTAACAAGAATTACTAGTGAGTTTATATAATCATTTAGTAAAGGCACGGGGATGTGGGAGGATTAGCGTTATTAAGGTGTTAGTTGCCACTCTGTAAATGAACTGCATTTTCAATGCAGTTAAACTGGTTCTTAACTTTCTGTGGGAGGGCTACAGATTTAGGATGGCACCTTCAATAAAAGAACAAAATCAGAGGATTTAAAGACATCAACGTAGGGTAATGAAGATGTGCTGACATAAAGCATCAGTGACTAGGTCGGTGGGAAAGAACAGTCAGAAGTAGACCCATTTATATCACTTTTCATGAAAGGATTGAAAAGCATGCAATACAGAAATGAAGGGTTTTATTTCTTTACAAATAGTATTGGAATAACTACATGTCATTATGAATACTATATATCAGAAAATAAGGATTAATTTGAGTAGAGCACTGACAAAAAAATTGTGGAGATATAAAATTTTGATTGGTAGCTTGATTTTATTCTTTTACATAAATTCTTTTTAAAATTGGCCACCTCACTTCAAACTTACAGTCTTTCTGAACATGCGAGACAGCCAGTGTGTAGCACTGCATGTACCTCAGTGAGGCAGAGGTGTTGGGAGCAGGATAAAAGCTCCCTAGGGAAACCCAGGCAAAACCAGCTATGCATGGGGGTGGACATCTATAGGCTCAGCACGTGGGAGGGGGAGCAGAGGAATCCAAAATCAAGGTTATCTAGTCAGCTTGACACCAACTCAAGTCACCTGAGGAGGGAACTTCCCTCAGTTAAGAAAACTCAAGCTATAGACACGCCCTTAGATAGCGACCCCTTCCACAGGGATTGCGTTTCAGATATTAACATTATGATCTATAATAGTAGCAAAATTACAGTTCTGAAATGGCAACAAAAATAATTTTATAATTAGGGGGGTCACCAAACATAAGGAACCGTATTAAAGGGTGACAGCATTAGGAAGGTTGAGAACTACTGTGGTGGGGCAGAATAATTAATTTTCTTAATTATTCATTGATGAGGGAGGGCCCAGCCTATTGTGAGTGGTGCTATCCCTGGGCTGGTGCTCCTGGACTCTATAAGAAAGCAGGTTGAGTAAGCCATGAGGAGCAAGCCTGTATGCAGCATTTCTCCATAGCTCTGCATCAGCTCCTGCCTCCAGGTTCCTGCTCTGTGTGAGTTCCTGTCCTGGCTTCCTTTGATGATGAACAGCAATGTGGAAGTGTAAGCTGAATAAGCACTTTCCTCCCCAAGCTGTTTTGGTCATGGGGGGGGGGGGTGTGTTTGTTTGTTTGTTTTTCGAGGCAGGGTTTCTCTGTGTAGCCCTGGCTGTCCTGGAACTCACTCTGTAGACCAGGCTGGCCTCGAACTCAGAAATCCTCCTGCCTCTGCCTCTGCCTCTCTGCCTCTCTCTCTGCCTCTCTGCCTCTCTCTCTGCCTCTCTGCCTCTCTGCCTCTCTGCCTCTCTGCCTCTCTGCCTCTGCCGACAGTTACATAGTCAGTTTGAGGCCAGCCTGGGCTCAAGAAACTGTATCCAGAGTTACTTGCTCCACTATCCATACCCTTCGGTTGTGGAGCAGACAACACAACATAACATAGGAAATGTAATTTCTCATATGTTCTTCACTCATTGGAAGATACCCCTGTTAACCCAAATATTCAAAGATAGAAATCCAAGACAGAATAAAGAATGTACTTTCTTCCACAAAGGTAACCACGTGGAGACAGGCTACAGCATGGGGGCATAGTGCAGCATTACACAGAGACAGACACTCTGTAACACTTCCCATTTCAATTTTGTGGACCAGCTTTGTCCTGGGTTGTATTGGGTGTTGACAGAGGCTTTCTCTCAGAGCATGAGGTTGCCTTGAGGTTGACATCTCCCTGCCCCAGCCTGCCAAGTGCTGGCATTGTTAAAAGCTGTCTTACTAAATTCCTTTACCTCTTTCACATTTCGTTGCCCATTTAGTTCTAGCTGCCCTATCTCTGCCCTTGGTCTCTATTGTCCTCACTTTCCACTTGGATTTTATTTCTGTCTGTTCTCTATAACTAATACTAATGGTTCCTCGTAACTGTTCAACTTATCTTCCTTACATTCTTTCCCTTAGCAGTTGGCATTTCAGTGCACACTGTAGTATTCTTATTCCTCTTCTCCCTGACCTGTATTGGAGTGCTGATTGTTTCTAAGTATCTATTCCTGTGTTGTTTTCTTGGGCCTATCTATCACCTGTGTTTGCTTCCTGTGGCACAAAGGCTCATTTACCTAGCTACAGATCCCCAGCCCTGTAAGAAAGAACAGTGTCTAATCGCTATTGCAACCTAGTCACATTTAAAACATTACAAATACTTCGACTTAAAGAAAATGGATTTTTTTTAATTCCAACCATACACCAATTCCCACATTTTCAAGTTTCAGTGCATGAAACACAAGAAATTAAAAAAAAAATCAATATGACTTCCCCAAAAGTTACCAATTCCACTTTAATTGATTTCTGTGAGAGTAAACTAGATGAAGTCTTAGACAAACAATTCAAAAAGGATTATTGTAAGAATAACTAATGAAGCAAAGTGAACACAAATAAATTCCTACACAAATTTTACAAAAAATGGAAACAACTGAATGAAATAAAGTAATACAGGATATAGAATAAGAATTCAGTAAAAAGAGAAACACTGAAAAATTAAGTTTTGGAAATGAGAAGTTCAAACATTAAATAATGCAGTGCAAATACCAGTAAAATGAAACAAATAGAAGGCAGACTATCAGAGTTTGAAGTCAGGTATGATGATAAAATCTTCTCTGTTAACTCTAAGATGTAGAATTACCTGATAGAGGAGACTCTGAGCACGCCTGTGGAGAGTTACTGTGCTTAGGTTAATTGAGAAAGGAAAAATTAACCTGCTGTGTGCGACATCATTTCCGGAGTCTGGGATTCTGGGATGTATAAAGAGGAGAGAGTAAGGTGAGCACAGACATTCATTCTTTTCTTCCTGACAGAGGATGCAGTGGGAGCAGTTGTATCAACCTCTTCCTACCTCGACTTCCCCCACCATGATAGGAAATATCTTAAAGTATGAAACAGTAAATATGTCCTTCCTCCCTCCTTCCCTCCCTTCCTTTCCTTCCTTCCTTAAGTTGCTTTTAGAGGATATTTTATTATAGCAACTGATAGCTCACAATAACAACAAGGTAAATGACTTAGAACATTCAAACAACAATAAAGATAAAATAATAAGTGCAAACAGACATATGAGAGCTATGACACACCATTAAAAAAGCAAATTTACAAATCATAGGCATAGAAGAAGGAACAGCATAAGCTAAAGGCATAAAAAATATATTCAACAAAATCATATTCAAATTTACAGATAGAAAGTACCATTCATATACAAGAGGCATTTAGAATGCCAAGCAACCAAGGCCGGAACAGAACCTACCTATGTCTCATCCTAGTTAAAACACTAAGTGTACACAACAAAGAAAAATACAGAAACACATGACAGGGAGCACAGAGTCTCACATACAAGCAAACCAATCAGAATAATAGTTGATACCTTAAAAGCAACTCTGAATGCCAGGAAGGTGCCATATGATATGGTTAAGCTCTGAAAGATAAGAACTACCAACCCAAAGTACTGTATCAAGAAAAGATATCCTCGTGGTTGAAGGGGAAAGACCTCTGTGTGATAAACAAAAACTCAAGGGATTCACAGTCAGTATGGTAGCGCTACAGAAGACACTTGAGGGAAACCAGAATGCTGAAGAAAAAGGTAGGTTCCTAGAGATGTAGGAAATAATAAGCTGTACTAAAACAGTAAGCAAATAGGTTTTAGGGAAGTTCCAAACATTACAAAAAGAACAAAATGACATGAATTGTGGTGGCTTGTATGCTCCTATGATGTTTTTCTCTGCTTCCAGTGCTATGTGTCAAATACATTGACTTGCATTAGCTATTTCTAGACCTGTCTGTCCACCAGCTTGTAAAGTCTTTTGACAGAATAATAGGGGCCATCAATTCATAAGCACTGGATTTATTCTTGCTGGATGATGAAGGCAAAGATATGTGAGTGTAAATACTGACAGCTTATTTCTTTGAAAATTTACATTTTGTTCTTAAGAATTTGGGCGTATATACTTTAAGCAAATTAAAATAACCTTTAACATGCATAATATTTCTCCTATTATAACTATAAGAAACATATGAAGGATTTTTGGTAGACATAAATGTTCAACTTTTTTGGTGAACATCAAGTAACATACTGGATAGTATGTTAAGAGAATATTTCATTCTTATGAAATATTAACAACCCCAAAATGGCTGTCCCAATTTGAATCCCAGCAGCAATGCGGTAGTGTTTTTTCCAACAAAATCATATAACAAGTTTATACTTAGCTTTTACACACTATCATTTTTTAAGAAAAAAAAACACTCAATTATTTTATCAATTTTGAAAACCTTTTCACATCAAATCCATTTCTTTTTAAAGTATATTTTATTATTTCACCATACTCTTACCTTTTTTTTCACTCAATCTGACTTGGTTGTTTTCTTCAGTTTAAACAACTATTGACATCACCATTGTAAACTTGTTGAAATTATACTATTATCATGTATGTACTATAGTGTAATTTGATGGATTACATAAAGTTTATGATCAATGTTAACCAGAAGAGATCCTTAGAGGACTAACTTGATATGTGGTGTTAAAAGTGACCATGGTACTGGGAAATGCTAATCAACATTATGATAGTGACAAGGTGACAATTATCTCCTGAAACCTTTCAAGAAGACTGTGTTTGACATCTGTTAGACATAGGCACCTATGTACATCATTTACCAAACCACTTAACACAAAAATGTGAAATTTGGGTAGCTTTATTGTTTCATCTTCTTTACAAATAATAGAGTATGCTATGCTTTTCAATTTGAGTTGTTGAAAAATAGACCTGTGACATTAGATACCAGTACAATTCTCTTTTGTATATGAGTCTTCATGAGGTAGTCTTATATCATTATCTACACTTTGTTCATTTACCCAAATACAGGCATTTGATACAAAACAAAGAGCAGTAAGAAACTATAAACCATGAAGAAGTGGTATCTAAACTCAAAACTGAGATGAAAGAGAAGATTTGTACACTGAGGATGAAGGAGAGCATGTCTGAGGGCCAAAAAAGAAGAGAAAAATATGGCCCATTTTGAGCCTTCAAGCCCTGTGCTAATTGCAGCTTTGATTTATTCATTACCTAATATTTAGCATAAAATAGAGTCCTATTTTCATTTCTGTTGCTATAATAAAATATCCTAACAGAGGTATCTTATTAGAGAAACTGATTATTTTAGCTCACAATTCCAGGGTACAGTCCTTGTGTAGGGAGGCCTAGGTGGCAGGAATTCATACAGCTAGGCACATTAAATCCATAGTAAGGAGCAGAGAGAATGAGCACATGCATGTTTCCCCTGCTGCTCAGCTCCGTTTCTCTGTTCCTGACACAGTGTAGGGCCTCCTCCAGGGGAATGGTGCCTCCCATAATAGACTAGGTCTTCTGAGATAACTGTACAACAACCTGCCACAATCAAGCCAATGTAAATAATCTCTCACTGAGGTTCTCTGACTAAGCAACTCTAGATTGTGCTAAATTGATAATTAAAGCTACCAATCATGACAAGTAGAACTCAATTTTTTTTGCTGAATGATTGAAATCAATCTTTAATGGCTTCTTTTCCACATTTCTCATAGTAGTTCTTCTGAAACAGAAAAAAAGCTAATGCTTTTAATATACCCCAGTTTAATGACTTTCACATTACTAGCAAAAACCCCAAGAAAATGATATTTAGATCACTGTAAAAATTTTATTGATATAGTAAATATTTAGGAAAGGTTTAAAGAAGTTAGAAAAATTCTTATTGGGAAGCACAGTCCATCTGTCTATTAGCATATACTCTAAATGATGTTCTTAGCATATACCCTAAATGATGTTCTTAGCATATACCATAAATGATGTTCTTAGCATATACCATAAATGATGTTCTGCTGCCCTCGGTGTCTAGTGCAGACATGCAGGATCTGTACTGCTATGCTGTGTGAACACTGGGAATGTTAACTTAGGTGTTAACAAGTGGTGGTTTGGGGGGACCAAATCCCAGAAATTCTTCCACTCACTGGTGCTGTTTACATGCTATTTAATTACAGGAAGTAGTTTTTTCCTAATATCAGTTGTTTTGAATCATTAGTTAGATGAGTTGTTTTTGAAACTAAGTTTGTAAATTGATGTGTATATCTTAGTAGTAAGTTATACTAATGTTCATTGTAGTTTTAGCAGATCAAATTAATAAAACTATGTAAATATTTTAAGATTAATTTATATTGGTAAATTATAACATATTTCAGGGGGAAAGTGATGAGTCATGGCCAAGTAGCATTTTTCTCAGATTGCAGGACTACTTTAACAATTAGGAATCATGTCACCACATTGGGTATCCCAGTGCTTATAATCTGTCACTCAGGAGGCTGAGGCAGGATAAGTACAATACCAGACTAACCAACATACTAAGCTACAGTCCAGCGTGGGCTACATAGCAAGCCCTTTTCTAAAAATACCCAAAATAATAATTTGTGGTCGTCATCATCATCATTGTTGTTAAAGACAAGTTTTCTCTGTGTAGCCTTGGCTGTCCTGGAACTCATTCTGTAAACCAGGCTGGCCGGATTCACCAGCCTTTGTCTCTTAAGGGCTGCGACTAAAGGTGTGGATCACCACGCCCAGGCCAAAATTAATTTTAAAAGGAGAAAATAAATGGAAGCAATATCACTATAATAGCAGACTAGGGGTATGTGAGCAAAAACTTTTTATTCTGTTTGTAGATTTAGAAAATGGTTACTATAATAAAATTCAAACAAATCTTTCTAATGTGTAATATGTGTATATGTAAATATGTGTGTATGTATGCACACACACTAACATACATTAGTAATATAGCACACAGTGGAAAATGGTTCACAGCTATCTATAACATCTCTACCTGCACTAAAAGACTATTTAACAACAAAAGATTAATATCACCGTATGTTGTTCCAGAATATAAAATAAATTCAGTAGTATTTTCCTCAGAACTCTGAAAACATGGAATCATCCTACACTTTTGAATTTTTTATTCTTGTAAATTGTAGATAATACACTTTTTTGGTAAACAACTTCTATAACTGATTTAGTGTTTTAAATTTCACCAAGACACAGTAGTGGGTCTTTTTCATTTGTTCTGCACAACCTTCCCCGAGCTTGTTGTGTGTCATCACTGACCTTCCTCAGTGACCTTGTTTACTTCCTCCCATCTGCCTTCTCCACTCTACTTCTAGATTCTTGTAAGTGTACTGTAGAAGCTTTAATTTCATTATCTATATTTATTCTTTTTTAATCCCTCAATATAGAAATAAAAGAATGTCATAATAAAATAGATATAGCTTATAATCACCCATTTTTATTTTAATTTTCAATTACTATTTCATAGATATGGTGTAATCTGAAGCTCTCTTGAATAGACTTGTATTGGAATGTTTTACCTGGATTGTATGTGTTCTCGTATGCCATTTTTAGATTCCATTTAATACTTGATTGAATTTAAGAAGCAAAAGAATGCAGAAACACAGATATAAAGCAAAAATTACATTAAGAAAGGCTACTTAGCATCAAGTCTTAGCTCTACCCTTCATAGCTGTGTAGATCTCAGCAAAATAATCATTAGAGGTTCCATTCTTTCACCAACAAAGTAGACATAATTACAGCATATATAAAGAAGAAATATTGGGCTGGAGAGATGGCTCAGCAGTTAAGAGCACTGACTGTTCTTCTAGAGGTCCTGAGTTCAATTCCCAGCACCCACATGGCGGCTCGCAACCATCTGTAATGGGATCTGATGCCCTCTTCTGATGTGTCTGAAGATAGCTACAGTGTACTCATATACAATCAATCAATCAATAAATCTTTAAAAAAATAAAATTATTATCAGTATTAATGATACATTTACAATTAGAGTATCTGTGATACCTAGTGGCACTCACTAGATGTTAGCTATTATTTCCATGTGCTGGGTATAGTGCTCTATTTTCCAGGCAACTAAAATCAAAACAGACTTGATCCATTCACTCAAAGATCTTAAAACTTGATATATTTGTTAAGCCTAGCATTCATCTTCTGTTTCTAATTAGTGTCAGGGTACACATAAGTATATGTAGCATTAAAACTGTGATACATCCTGTATGGTTTTTTAAGCTTATTTAGCATTAAACATAATGAAGGTCCAGTGTGATGGCTCTGAGGATAAAGATGACTGCCACTCAGGCCTGATACCCTGGTTTCCATACCTATATTCCACATAAACCTAGGTGAGAACCAACTCCAGAGTCATCCTTGATCCTCACATGCACATCAGAGTACACACTAGAAGCACTCACTCATACCCTGATTAAATACATGTGCAGTGGGAACTGATGGGGTCTTTGGAAAGTCAGTTGTGTTGGATGGTGTTTTGCTGGGGCAGGCACATGAAGGAGTGCTTTCCTGAAGTGGACGCAGGTGAAAGGATATTTTGCTAAACAAGCACATGAAAGAACGCATGATGAAGAATTCTTTGCTAACAACACACGTATATTGGTTCACCTTACATTGCGTAGCTGAGATCCGTTTGCCATGACTCCATACAGAAAGAACACCAAAAAACTTCTGGTGGTGTTCTGGCAGCTTCTTGTTGATTCTGTGGACTTGGGTGAACTGGCCGAGTGAGGTTAGCTGATATAGACTCACGTGCTAAGGCAAGACCTGTGGAAGACATGTGATGTTTGAAGGGAGTATAAATAGCACTCAACAGACAGTGACAGGGTCGTGTTTGCATAGCTAAGTTTGCAATACTTTGTTAGTCTTGAGTCTTCACTAAGAGGGGCATGGCAGAGAACTTCTCCTGATGTCCAAGCTGGTCCTAGTTTCCCCTGCTGACTCAAGCCGATTAGGCTGAGGCCTAGCTGTTTCTTCTGGATCATGCCACCGATGCTGATTCACGTTTGCTATCCCAACACTACTGAACTGGACTGCTGGTATTTTTGTGAAGTGTTTTTGAGTGGATAGACTTGCCACTGCTGACTCCTGTTAACTGAACTGCTAACATAGATGGGATTTGCTCCAAAGAAGAATTTCTAAACAGGTCCACTTCCTCCGTGACCTAATAATAACCTTTCTTTTCCACTACCTCTTGTGAGTGGTGGGCTAGAAGGGAGGTTAAAACATTTAAGAACCATTATTAAAATTAAGGTTGAGAAGAATTTAAGACTCTGTGTGTGTGTGTGTGTGTGTGTGTGTGTGTGTGTGTGTGACTGAAGCTGAAACTATAGTGAAATGTATTTGCCACCTTTTTTTTTCTTAACATTGTACTTCAAGAGCTGTAAGGATAGGCATATAAAAGTGCTACAGGGTTGAGGGTAGCGTGGGTAAATGACAGAGAAAATAATGAATCCTTTCCCTAGGGATGTTGTTATGATAGGAATGAGTACAGTGTACAATAGAGTGAATAAAGCTGACTCCCTGGGCTACAGCTCATAGCAGGGGAGCTGGAGTGGTTATTGAGACAGTCCACATCACCTCATGAGTCTACCATGACAAGTTTACAAGCCTGGCAGGAGAGTCTAGTTATAATTCTGTAATAGTCAGATCATAGCTGAGACTTAAGGAGAATGTTGTAATATAAAGAGGTGGTTTGGTTTTAGTTCCTGTGTAGAAGATGCAAATATTTTCAAGACTTTGGACAATTCACAGCTATTTTTTTTCCTTTTATTTATTTTAATTTTTTACAATCCAGTCGTTGCCCCCTTCCTGGTCTGCTCTCCCACAGTTCTTCATTCCTCCCCTCCTCCCCTCCAACCTACCACCCCACCATCCCACCCCATCTCTAAGAGTATGTTCCCACCCCCCACCCTGCCAGGCCTCCCTCACTCCATGGGGCCTCAAGTCTCTCCAGAGTGAGGCACATCTCCCACTGAGGACAAACCAGGCAGTCTTCTGCCATATATGTGTTGGGGGGCCTCATATCAGCTAGTTTATGCTGCTGATCTTCCTATGGGGTTACCCTCCTCCTCAACTTCTTCCAGCCTTTCCCTAATTCAACCACAGGGGTCCCCAACTTCAGTCCAATGGTCGGGTGTAAGTATCTGCATCTGTCTCAGCTGCTTGTTGGGCCTCTCAGAGGACAGCCATGCTAGGCTCCTGTCTGTAAGACACATCAGTAATAGCGGAACCTCCACTTGAGAAGATGATCCCAAGTTGGGCTGGCCACTGCACCACCTTTCCCTCAGTCTCTTCTCCATTTTTGGCCCTGCAGTTCTTTTAAACAGGAACAATTCTGGATCAGAGTTTTTGTCTATGGGATGGCAACCCCATCACCACTTGATGCTATGTCTTTCTACCAGAGGTGGACTCTAAAATAAGTTCCCTCTCCCCACTGTCAGGCATCTCACCTGAGGTCCCTCCCTTTGTGTCCTGAGAGTCTCTCACCTCCCAGGTCTCTGGTACTTTCTAGAGAGTCCCCCTACTGTCACCCCTGAGGTTACACATTTTCATTCATTCTGCTAGCCTTCAAACCTTCTCTCCTGCCCCCCCATACCTGATCAGATAATTCACCGCTATTTTATATTTCATTTTTTCCTAAGCTACCTAGTCTAAGTTCTATAGTTAGCTCCATTAATGTACAATACCTTTGATTTTCATTTTTAAATGTTTAAATATAACAATTTTAAGAGATTCCAAAGTTTTATGAAATAGGACGGCTGGCCAAAACAGTTAAAAAGTATGCAGGATAAAAGTACTAAGTGCTTAGAGATGAATGGCAATTAAGATTACAAGGCTCACTTTCCAATTGTAGCAGAATAATTAAAGGTAAATTACATATTGAAGTTGAGAGTAAAGCATAAGTGTGCTAGTCCTTGCAAGTTCATGAATTGCCTGGTACATTTGTAACTGCAAGCCTGTTATGTTGCCACAGCACAGGGGACTCCAGAATGTGCTTTTGGGAACTGATTCCCAATAGATAACTGCACTGTTCTGGAATGCAATCGCTGTGTCAATAGCTGTAGCCTTATTGTTTTAGAAGTTTTCCATCTTTACCCTAATTAATGTCTCTAACGTGATTTGCGAGGAATTTTATATTTATATTTTGCAATCAGTGTTTGACTGGCAAAAAGTTTTTAGACATTCGCTACAATGTGTAAACATTTTGTAAAATAATAAATAGCTCTTCCTAATCTAAATGTTTTATGGTTGCTGGGCCTCTGCTAATTGGTCATGGATTGAAATCCACTGTTCTTTAATTTTTTAATTTGTGGGAAGTTTTTATAAATGAATGTGTAGAGCTTCATATCACAGCTGTTGTCACTTAAAGTTTGGACAGCATCATTACAAATGAAGGCCTGCTGTGAAGTCAAAGTCAAAAGGCATCTTGGCATCCCAACCATTTCCTTGGGAGAAGATTACAGCTCAAGTCTGTTGAACTTTATTGCCTTGGGCCTCATGACAGTCTTCAGAAACATGCAAAGCATTTCTGTTAAAGAAATTCAGATGTGCTGGGACATAGATGACATTCTTGAACATAGCAGTGTCCTAAGGGGGTAAAGAATAGTCAAGCGGGAAAAGATAAACAGTTTTTGCTCTGTCCCTGGATTATTTTATAAGATTTATGGAAATGATGGAGGCCTACATGATACCATATAGGAAAAAGGCGCAGGGTTCTCTATGTGGCCTGACCATATCTTAAGATAAAATCTAAATGTGATTCCAGCATAATGACTTAGCTTCAAAATCATCTTCCTGTTTGTGTGGGGTAGGTGTTAGGGTACAAGGCCCTGTGGATGCAAGGTAAGCACTGAAGTCATCTTTCATTCAGTTGGTTTTATTATTCACAGAGATTGTCTCTCTTCTTCTCCACTCCTGTCTCCTGGCATGTGTGTGCCTGAAAGAAAGACATAACTAAAATAGTTCCAGCACTTAACCCCATTTATAGCTGAAACTCTTTTTAATCTAAAGCCAAAGATCATTTGGTCCAATTTAATATCTATACAACAGGTATCCAGATTCCAGCACAAATCCTCATAGAGCTAGCATAAACAACATGGCTGCCCTCATGTCTTTGCCTTTTTATTTCTGGATCTTCATGTGTGGAGGGGAGGGGGTGTATGTGGGGATGGGCTGAAGCTAGGATCCATGTCTAGGAGAAAACATGTGCTATTTGTCTCTCTGCATCTGTGTCATCTCACTTAATATTTTTCAGTTCCATCAATTTTCTTGCAAATTTCATAATTTTATTTTTCCTCATGGCCAAATTGTGTGTGTGTGTGTGTGTGTGTGTGTGTGACCATTTTAGGCTAATTACTTTTCTTTATTGTTGAGAACAGAGTAGTGATAAATTTGCAAGTGTCTGTGGGTATGGAATACTTTGGGTATAAACCTAGGAGTATAGCTAAGTCTTAATGGTAGTTCTGTTCTTTGTTCTGTTTTGAGAAACCTGGAGGCTGATTTCCATAGTGGTTTACTAGTTTACATTTAATAATGGTGTCTCTTTCCCTGCATCCTTTCCAGGATCCTTTCCGGCATTTGTTATTTACTTGATAATAACCATTTTAACTAGGATGAGATGGAATCTCAAGTTTTAATTTGCATTTTTCTAATGGCTGTGGATGTTGAATACTTTTTAAAATACTTCATATGTTTGTTTCTTTTATCTATGTGTATGTCTGAACATCAGAACAGGGTATTGAGTCCCATGGCACTACAGTTATAGCCAATTGTTAAGCCTCCATGTGGTTGCTGGGAATTGAACTCAGAACCTCTGGAAGAGCAGCCAGTGCTCTTAACTGCTGAGCCATCTCTCCAGCACCTACCCCCCAATGTCTTAACCCATCTTTTGTAAACTGTCTCTTCTGATCCTTGCTCTGTTTGAGAGTTTGGTTTTGGTATTTTAATTATTCTGGTTATCTATACAGTCTAAATATGAACCTCCTGTCCAAAATAAGGCTGGCAAAAGTTTTCTACTGTCCTATGGACAGTTCATTTTTCTGATCGTTTTCTTTCCTATTAAAACTTCTAAATTTCATGTAATCCATTTTTCAGTTCTTGTAGTTATTTTCTTTGCTACTTTTCTATTAAACTGTACCTATATCTTCTTGTTGTTGTTGTTGTTGTTCTTGTTCTTGTTTTTACTTTATGTGAGTAATGTTTTGCCAGTATGTATGCATGTGTACCATGTGGGTACCTGTACCCACAGAGGCCATAATAGAGCTTCAGATGCCCTGCAGCCCTGTAACTGTACTAATTAGTATAACTCTACAAACGTCCATTTATATGATGACTCAAGGTCTATCCGTGTTACAGCGTATGTCAGAAGTACCTTCCTTTTTAAGGCAGAATAATATTCTATTGTGTGTGTATATATATATACATATATATATATATATATATATATACATACATATATATATGCCACATGTACTTATCATATATTCCTATATATTTTACATATTTAGATATAAAAATACCAGTGCTATCTATCTTCTTTTTTCTAAAAGATGTACTTATTTTTATTTGCTGTGTTTCACCTGAATGTATCTTGAGTGTACCAGATCTATTCAGTGGTAGAGGAGGTCAGAAGATGGGGTTGGATTGGCTGTAACTAGAGTTACAGAGAGCTGTGAGCCACATGTGGGTGCTGGGAACCAAACCCAGGACTATTAACCACTGAGCCATCTCTCCAGCTCCAGTTCTTATCTTTGGTTCTTTGAGTTCCTGTCACGATGTAAATAAGCTGGAACATACAGTAATTGCATATACATACATACATACATACATACATACATTCGTACATTTTTTATCTATGTGCTGTGCTTTCAAGTCCAACCAATACAGTAGTTCTGTCCTCCTTCCTTTTACCTGCCATATTGTTCTTCAGCAGTGTCACCATTTCATCTTTCCAGTCAGCGTTTTCTATTCTGCTCCCCAACAACACAGTTTTCTTATATAGCACTGAGGAAGAAAATGGTACTGTTAATGAGTTGTAAAACACACTGCAGTGTAAGAAATAGTAAAGCATGCGGGGGAAATAGGCTCAGTGAGATATACTGGGTATTGAAAATCCCCTCTGAAGTCTCTGTGTATGAAAAGCCCTTTTAACACAGACTCTAAGGTAAAGTAGCCGCGCCTCAGTACGTAAAGCGTAACAGTCCCGACCTCCCCAGGGCGTTTACGCTGTGTTTTTAAATGAGTGCACTTCAGAAACAATATCTTTCCTGAATTTACCCAACTATGCCCTAATGACAACTTGGAATAAAATGAAAAAATTTCACAGGACAGTAGTGCAAACCTTTTGTGATTCTGATATGTATCCTAATGAGCTTCGTTTGCCTTTGTTTCCTTTAAGGATTGTTCAAGTTTAGAAGAATATAACATCGCTGCAGCATTACTCCCCCTGACCAGTGCTTTCTATAGGGTAAGTTTGTTTGGTCTGTATATAAACATATAATTTACATGTGTGTATTCTGTTTGATTTTTCATGGCATTATGTGACTCTGCCCATAATTATATTTACTGTGGTCCAGCCAGCGTTACTCTCCTTACAGAGCTTGAAACTCTGGTCCAGATCAGTTTATGGGTGGGTTCACCCTGGTACAGAAAGCCCACCTATGTTACTAGTAGACACTTAATGGATCCATAGTGACAGAACATAGAATTTACTGGAAACTTTCTGGACTGTTCAACATGAAGTTTATACTTCATTATAGCTGTTGTTCATGCCATCGTATAAAATATTAGCACTTTCTATAACATGTTATTTTGCATGCTCATGTATATTTAGGGTTAGGTGAGTGAGCAGGTGAATTTCTGCCGTGGTGTGCAGAGGAAAGTGTGCAGGGATTGAATCTCTATTCTTCCACCATGTCAGTTCTGAGGGTTGGACTCAGGTTGTAAAGCTTGGGGGTAAGCAACTTTACCCACTGAGCCATCTTGCCAGCCCTAGCTCTTACAGCAAACAAATCTATCGTGTTGTCTTTATTATTTCTTTTTTGTAAAGATCCACATTCTGAATAAGACAATTAGTACTTCTTTCTAAAATAAGCAAAAGGACTAGACTGTGGCAACATCTGACTTAATACTGAGCTATCTGCACAGTAAGCTTCAGGAGGCAGCAAGCTAACAAGGTCACTGTCATACTTAATAGTAAATACTTAACACTGTGGGTTACATCTATGGCTTTGCTTTAGTAGGGTTAGTTAGTTTTCAAGTTTTCAGTAGGAACCTGAAGCTATATCAGTCATTTGAAAAGGAAAAGTTGTGTGGTTTTGGTTTTGTTTGGGGTTAGCTGAGGCAAGATCTATGTATTTTGTAACCCTACCTGATCCTATCTGACCTTGAACTAACTATGTAGACCAGGCTAGTCTCAAACTCACGAGATCTGCTTGCTTCTTCCTACCAGGTGCTGGTATTAAAGGCATACAGTACTACACCTAGCTCAAGGGAGTTATGATGCAAGGAACTATTAATAATTACTAAAATAAAGAGAATTCTAAAGAATAAAGAGAATGATGCAGGAATAGAATACAAGGAGCAGCTACTACCTCGAGGGCTAAATCTTAATATCCTGTAAAGAAGTAAACTTAGAAGAGGACTTCTCCTTAGACAGTCTTGTTAGGGAGAGACAGCTGTGGTCACTGGCAGCATAAGATGCAGCCAGCAAGCTGACATGTGGAAACTACCCGCTGAGTGCTGGCAAGACTTGCTTGGATTACTCTGCACCTTGGCTAGTGGCTCTTTATATTAATCTCGATCTGCTGCAAGTAGCAGCAGGTGAGAGATGCATTGATTACGTCTCAGGTGAGGGGTGAGAGATGCATTGATTTATGATACAGCAATGTCATTAGGAGTCTGTTAATACTGTTTCCGTTTCGTATAATAATGATAGTAGGTCCCCTCCCCCCCCATGTGGCCTATGACTTGTCTAGCAACAGGTTATGGATTTCATCTAGTGGGACAGTAATTCTAATCAGAAAGTAGTTAGTTACTTTCTTTTAAAAAATATTTTAATAAGTCCTTTTTTCCTCTTAATGTAATAAAACTTTCCTAGAGAGTCTGGAGAGATTGCTCAGTAGTTAAGAGCACTGGCTGATCTTCCAAGGGGCCCGAGTTCAAATCCCAGCACCTACATAGCAATTCACAACTGTCTTTTAACTCCAGTTCCAGGGGATCTGACATCCTCTCACACACAACAGACATGCAAGCAAAACAAGTAAAAAATAAATAAATAAATTCTTTTTTATTTAAAAAAAAAAAAACCCTTACTCCTTTAATTTCAGCACTTGGAAGGCAGAGGCAGGCAGATCTCTGTGAATTCCAGACCAGCCTGGTTTACAGAGCAAGTTCTGGAACAGCCAAGGCTACACAGAGAAACCCTGTCTCAAAAAACAACAACAACAGCAACAACAAAAATTACTCCTTGAAAACAAACTTTATTGAGCATCTCAACATATAAAATTACTATATCAAACAATGTGCAAGCTGCATCATTGATAGTATGATAGCATAGCCTCTAGAAACTTGATAGTCTTACTAATACAATAGTGATTTAAAGTAGTCTGCTACACAATACCACCAAGCCATCAGAATTTTTAAACAAATATATTATATATGCATGGTTAGAACATTCAAATAGGGGAGCTTGTGAGATAGCTCAGTTGTAAAGGTGGTTGCCACCAAGCCAGATGACCTGAGTCCAATCCCTGACACCTACATGGAGAAGGACAGAACCTACTCTTGCAAGTAGTCCTTTGACTAACATAAATACACCCTTACACACAAGTATACATACATGAACACACACCAACCAAATAAATAAATGTAAAATAACTTTTAAAAATGAAATTCAGATATTATTAAAAAGTATGAAATGTCTTTTTCCTGGTTTTATTCCATTTTCCCAAAACAGTTTCTTTCTTTGAAAGAAAAACGGCATTACTGACCATTTATCAGGCCTTCTTCTCATTATTTTTCTTTTTGAAGTAAAAGCACAGAGACAGAGGCTGATCACTTCATGATCTCCAAGGCAGAGGCCATGATGATTTCATTTATTGTTGTATATATAAATAAAAAAATTACCAAGAAAGTAAAAAACTGTAAAATTGTACAGAAACACACCTAAGGCTGCCAGGGTACACAGACCCACGTTGTGTATAGCAGAGATGTCTCTCTTGCCATGTGTTTCAGATGACATCATTGAGCTCGTGCTTTCAATAAACCCACTTGCCTACTGTCCCTGATAGAGTCCAGTGTGTCTGTGCCCTGATTTAATTTGATAAGTTTGTAAATGGCCGTGTTTTGTTAGCATAAATAAGTTATCTATCATTTTATGCCTTGTGATTGTGTGGTACAGATGGTATTTGTTACCCTAATGAGTTCAGAGTGTCTAGCCTCTGGTTGTTAACGCCTGGAACAAAGAGAGTAAAGTTGCTGCTCTGTATATAGTGACAAATCAGGCAGACGACAGCCTGCTGGCTACCATCTAGAGTTAGGACTCTTCTCTCACCCCAAGAGGAAACCGCATACCCAAGCCCAGACAGCGGTGCATCTACGTTCTGTTCAGCATGCTTTGGACATTTCACATGAGTGAAGTTATATACTATGTATTCTTGTATGTGTGTATGTGTACATGTGTATGTTGGGTCCATGTGCATACAAGTGTACTCGATCGTTGAGACTAGATGACAGTCTCAGGTATTTTCACTGGTCACTCCCCATTCTAGTTTTTGAGACAAGAGTCTCTCACTAGACCTGAAAATTACACATTTTGCTTGACTAGCTGCCCATCAAGCTCCAGGCACGCCAACTAGATCCTTATGCTTGTACAGTGAGTGATTTATCAACTGAGTTGTCTCCCCTGCCTTTCAATATGTTCTTTTGTGTCTGGCTTCCTTCCCTAAAACCCATGCTATTAACTGGCTATCTTTAGATCTCTTAATTTTGAAATAAAAATATTTTCAGGTGCATTTTATCATATATACAGTGCCTGCCAAGAGTTGAGAATAGAAGGATCATTCGTGTGTGTGTGTGTGTGTGTGTGTGTGTGTGTGTACATGTGTATATGTATGTATGTAAGTTCTACTGTGTTTTCATGCCAAGTACTGTTATCCCTTACAAAAGTCTGTTTACTAATACAACAGTGTAAAGAGAAGCCCAGAGGAAGGTGATAGGAAGGAGAGCTGGTGTTTAATGAATTCTACTGCACTTAGCCTTTCAGTCCCTGGCCCACTGCAGTGGAGTATCATTCTAGGTTGACAGAAGAGGGTATGATTCAGAAAGACTCCCTTGCCTAGGATCAGATTTAAACTGTGTTGTGTGATTCCAAAGCTCAAGTGTTGTTTTTATTGTTTTTGTTTTATTGATCTTAACTCTAATAGTGTTTTCCAAATGAATCACGATTTGTGCAGGCATAATTCTGAGAATCTTTTGGGGGTTTTGACTAGAAATACTGAGTTGGCATCACTCTTAACCCCGCGCTCCCCCAGCCATTTTCATGGTCATGTCCAGCAAGGATATTTCGTTAATCTTCGAACAAGGACAGGAAATGCTGTTATAATTTCAACAACTGTTATATAATATTATTTATAAGTCTCTAATCTATGAAAATTTTTAACAAAAAGTGTACTAAGTGTTCAGAACATGAAATACTTTGTGTGTTTCTGCTTGAATACTGACTGACCTTGACTCTGGTTAATACAGACAGTAGTTGTCCTACTGTAAAATTATTGTCTGTAAGTAACTGCTGAAATCCAAATAAACCTTTTTTCATCGTATTAAGATTGTTTCAATAAATAATATAAATTGTTTCTACAGTATTATAAAGAATAGACATTTCATCAGTCGTTAATTTTAATTGGTAAGAGACTACAACATAGGAAAAGAATTTTTTTTCTCCCAACTTCATAGTCCAGATATATATTTCATTCCCTATAACAGATCTCAAAGGATCTGTTTTTGGAAGAAATGAAAAAGGATAAGGAGGGTGTGAATTAAGGTCTTCTTGTATCATTTTTCTACTACAAAATAAATTCCTTAAAAATAGCTGGAAAATGGTTGAGAGTGAAAAGAGCCATCAGCACTTACTGAATCTGCTTTGGTCCAGACACAATATATCTTTATTACAGCAAATATACTTCTGGCAGCACAGAAATTTAGAATGGCTGGAAAGTTTATTCCCTCTTTCATTTCCCCTGGCTTTTTGTACTGGCTACAAAATAAAGTCATCTGAAAGAAGGGACTCTCAACCGTGAAAGTGCCTCCATGAATTCTGACTGTAGGCAAGCCTGTAGGGCATTTTCTTAACTAGTGATTGATAGGGGAGGGCCAAGTCCATTGTGGGTGGTGCCATCCCTAGGCTTGGTCTAGAAAGCAGACTGAACAAGCCCTGAGGAACAAGCCAGTGAGCAGCACCCCTCCATGGCCTTGGCATTAGTTCCTGCCACCAGGTTCCTGACCAGTTTAAATTCGTGTCTTGACTTTCTTTGATTTTGGACTATGGATGTGGAAGTACAAGCCAAATAAACCCTTTCTTACCCAAGATGCTTTGGTCATGGTGTTTCATCACAGTAATAGTAACCCTAACTATGACATTATTTAAGACAGTTAGAATACCTCTCTTCTTTTATAGCACCAACCCCCACCCCCTGTGTCTTACTTTCTCTTTCAAGTTTTGAAGAACTTCTGTTTTTCTTAGTACTCCTAAGAAACTATGAATTATAATTAACTCAGAACTAACATTTTTAAGATTAGTTCATGTCCACTATTTAAACTAATGATTTAAAATGTTATGGAGTAATTTATATAAAGTAAAAATGATACCCATGATTGTGTTTTCTAGTGGATAGTTAACAGAATTTTTAATATTCTTGAATTTATATATTTTAATTAATGATCTTCTTTTTTTAAGTTGGATTATGTCTTGGTTACTTTCTCATTGCTGTGATCAAATACCCTGACAAAAGCAATTTGAGGGAGAGAGGACTTATTTGGGCTTGTAGTTGCATAGGAATATAGTCCATGGTGGTGGGGGAGGTATGGTAGCAGAAACTGAAGGGTGGCTAGTCACATAGCAGGTATACACAGGAAGTACAGCAGGAGCAGGATGTGGAGTCAGGCTATAAAGCAGGAAAGCCTGCCTCCAACAACCCACTTTCTCCAGCAAGGCTCTTCTTCCTAAGGGTTCCTCAGCCTTTCCAATTTGACCACCAGCTGGGGACTCAGTATTCAAACATATGAGCCTATGGTAGACATTTCAACCCTCAGCAAACTGTTTTTATGAACTGTTTCACTTTTCTGTTCTTTCCTATAATAGCCAAAGGTTCAGAAAATAAAACAAAACAACTAAAACCATGGTAGTACCTATCAACTCAGTAGAACTGCTACTCCATCTGAGTGTTGGACTCCAACAGTTCTTACTGACTCTGTGCTGAGCTTTGCTGCTGCTAATAAACCAATAATGAACAAGGATTGTAAACAACTGCCGAGACTGCAGAGAAGGGCAGGCATGGCTCAGCAAAAGAGTGCTTGCCTCCCATGCCTAAAACTGGAATTTTAGCCCCATTGCAAGGGTGGAAATGTAAAAAAGGGAAGGCAAGATGTATGTATCGAGATCTTCGCAGTCCTCTGGGTGCTCCTGAAAAAGTCTCCTCCCCTCTCATTCATTCTCACTCTTTCTCACATTCATATTCTCCATTCTCCCCTCCCATTTTCTCTTGTAAAAGTATTTTTTATTCACCTGATCTAAGTACAATCTTGGAGGCTTATTGCCTCCATTCGCTAACCCAGGCCTAGTCCTGGAAGCTCTTAGCCTCCATACAATCTTATCTAGGCCTAGAATGTTTACAGCCTCTGAGACTTACTGCGGAGTAAGCTCACCCTTCCTAGTTCTTACTGAGCTCTGGCTGGCTGATCAGCTCAGCTGTTCTAGCTCAAACTCCTCGCCAAGCTGACTGATGCAAGCTGGCGTTGCTCTCTCGGCCTCTCCTGAAATGCTCTGCTTGGCCTCGTACTAACTTTGGCAATATGTTCTAATCTTCTGGCTCCTTCTCTCTTCAACCTGTCCCTGTAAAACTCTCCCAGTAAAACTGCCTCTTTCCCCTTTTCCTTCTCTTTGCTGTTCTCTCTTCAGTAGCTCTCTTTTCTTCCTCTTACTATGAGAGTTGGGCATATCCTATTCTGCCCAATCTTTCTCTGATTCTCACTTTGTTCACCATTCAATTAGATGTCACTTTCAAATATGGTTGCTTCCTTCTACAAACTTAACTTTACTTTCATTGTTTGGGACTAAAGATGTGTACTAAGGGTATGTCTTTATTCCGGCCAGAGGGATTAAAGGTGTGTGCTAAGGGCTGAGCCACACCACAACTAGAAACAGGTATTTTCAGTAAATAACACAATCTCAGAATTCACAGTGTAATCAAATAGCCTGTAACATTTTCTCTCTCTCTCCCTCCCTCCCTGTTTCTCCCACTCTCCTCCTCTCTCATCTCTCCTCCTACCTTCTTCCCTCTCTCCCTCCCACTCCCCAACTTCCCTATCCAACTCCCCATCCTATTGACTCACTACTGAAAGGTCATCTGTTGATTGTTTGAACTAAAAACAAACAAAATATTTAATTAACTCCCTGGAAGGTAAATGTGAAATGTTTGTGTTTAAAAATGGAAGGTCACTAAATGTGTGACACTTAGGGACAGAAAGAATCTGTAGTCAGTCTTCTCTGCTCTTCTAGTGTTCGTCAACATAATGAAAACTCAAATGCTTAAAGGAACCAGAAAAGTAATACCAGTAATTGAAGAAACTATACCCAACTAAAGAATATTCTATGTTAAAAGAACAGCTACTGTTTATAAAGTTCTAGTCACATAGCTAGAAAAAAAAAATGTGGGCACAGGGCCAACAAACTGCTTGGTAGATAGAGGTGTCTGCTGCTAATTCTAAAGACCTGCTTTTAATTCCCAGAACCCACAAGGTAGAAGGAAAAAACTGACACAGGCAAATTGCCCTCTGACCTCCAAAGGATGCTACCATAAGAGGAACAATTCGAACACAATGTTGGCAGATTATCAGCTTTTCAGAGGACCAAAGAGTCTGAGCATAGTGCCTTAGTTAGGGTTTCTATTGCTGAGATAAAATGGCATGGCCAAAATCAACTTGGGGAGGAAAGGGTTATATTTCCATTTACAGTTCTACATCATACTCTATCACTGAGGAGAGTCAGGCAGGGCCCAGAAGTCACACAGAACAGAAACCTGGGGGCAAGAACGTTGATGCAGAGGCCATAGAAGACCACCTGCCCAGGGGAGCCACCATCCATAATGGGTTGGACCTTCTCAAAGCAATCAGATTACGCCTTATTTATAATAGCCAGAAGCTGGAAAGAACCCAGATGTCCCTCAACAGAGGAATGGATACAAAAATGTGGTACATTTACACAATGGAGTACTACTCAGTTATTAGAAACAATGAATTTATGAAATTCTTAGGCAAATGGATGGATCTGGAGGATATCATCCTGAGTGAAGTAACCCAATCACAAAAGAAGTCATTAGATATGCACTCACTGATAAGTGGATATTAGCCCAGAAACTTAGAATACCCAAGATACAATTTACAAAACACAAGAAAATCAAGAAGAAGGAAGACCAATGTGTGGATACTTCGTTCCTCCTTAGAATAGGGATCAAAATACCAATGAAAGGAGTTACAGAGACAAAGTTTGGAGCTGAGATGAAAGGATGGATCATCCAGAGACTGCCCTACCTGGGGATCCATCCCATAATCAGCCACCAAACGCAGACACCATCGCATACGCCAGCAAGATTTTGCTGAAAGAACCCTGATGTAGCTGTCTCTTGTGAGGCTATGCCAGTGCCTGGCAAATACAGAAGTGGATGCTCACAGTCATCTATAGGATGGAACACAGGGCCCCCAATGGAGGAGCTAGAGAAAGTACCCAAGGAGCTGAAGGGGTCTGCAACCCTATAGGTGGAACAACAATATGAACTAACCAGTACCCCCAGAGCTCGTGTCTCTAGCTACATATGTAGCAGAAGATGGCCTAGTCGGCCATCATTGGGAAGAGAAGCCCCTTGGTCTTGCAAACTTTATATGCCTCAGTACAGGGGAACGCCAGGGCCAAGAAGTGGGAGTGGGTGGGTAGGGTAGCAGTGTTGGGGGAGGGTATAGGGGACTTTTGGGATAGCATTTGAAATGTAAATGAAGAAAATATCTAATAAAAATTGAAAAAAAGTAATTGATTTAAAACAAAATAATAAAAAAAAGAAAAGAAAAGAAAAGATACCACAGACTTGCAAACTGGCAAATCCTATGTAGGCATTTCCTTAGTTGAGTGTCCCTCTCCCATACATCTCTAACTTATGTCAAGTTGATAGTCAACTAGCCAATGCAGTTGTGCATACTTGCAGTACTCAGGAAGTACGGGTAGGAGAATCAAGTTATAGTCTGTTGTGGGCTAAATATGAGCAAGACTATCTCAAAAGAAAATCTACTGCCAGAGATTTTTTAATTGGTTAATAATAATAAAATTCAAAACAAAATACCTATAAGCTACCAACTTACAGCTTGGGCTTCATGGACCTATAGAAAAAACAAATAGAATTTGCATTTTAAAAAATGATTTATTTATTTATTTATTTATTATGTGTAAGTACACTGTCGATGTCTTCAGACACACCAGAAGAGGGCATCAGATCTCATTACAGATGGTTGTGAGCCACCATGTGGTTGCTGAGATTTGAACTCAGGACCTCTGGAAGAGCAGTCAGTGTTCTTAACCACTGAGCCATCTCTTCAACCGAATTTGCATTTTTTAAATTTATTTTATGTATGTGTATACACTGTCACTGTCTTCAGACACACCAGAGGAGGGCATCGGATCCCATTACAGATGGCTGTGAACCCCATGTGGTTGCTGGGAATTGAACTCAGGATCTTGGGAAGAGCAGCCAGTGCTCTTAACCACTGAGCTATCTCTCCAGCTCAAATTTGCATACTTATAACATTAGAGAGAGAGATCTAATTTAAAATATAAGTTTAAGAAACTTCTATAGGCATACCTAGGACAGAAAAGAGAGGGATACAGGCCAGAAACGTGGAGAACTCTGTAGAAAAACATGGAGGAAAGCCAAATAGTGATGCAGCGTACAGGAGAGCCAAGTTGTTGAGGGTCAGGCAGCACAGTGCCTACTTGGAATAGCAGTCAAACAAAAGTTATCAATTTGATTGCTTTTTAATATATTATGTGGCACAATTAAAAATCCACTGAAAATGGTGAAAAAGAAAGTACAGTTCTGTGTCAAAACCACATACTAATTTATTCCACAGTAGCATGGAATTTGATTTATTCTGTTGGTTTCTCCAAGTATCTCTTCTTTTTAGAAGACTATGGCAGATTAGAGAAGTGTTTGACAATAAGAACAGTGCAGACGGACTGGAGAGATGGCTCAGTGGTTAACAGCACTGACTGCTCTTCCAGAGGTCCTGAGTTCAGCAACCACATGGTGGCTCACAACCATCTGTAATGGGATCCGATGCCCTCTTCTGGTGTGTCTGAACACAGCTGCAGTGTACTCACATACATAAAACAAATCTTTAAAAAAGAACAACAACAACAGCAACAGTGCAGTCTTCTTCCTGATTCTGAGTTGGGGGAGGGGAGTTGTGGAGAAGTTGAAGTCTGCCCTTCCCCCTTGCAGAGAACTTCCTAACCCAGCCCACTTCTTTGTTTCTCTTACAGATATTGATCTTAAACATGAGGTTTTGTTTTCAGCAAAGCTAGATAATGAAATCCCTAAGAGTCTGCCATTCATGTTTGTTTGAATGTTGACAATATTGGACAGGCTTCATCTTTAAAAAGCATCCCCTCTACAGCATGGGGAAGGGGGTACTGAGATTTTAGAATTCAAAAAGTAACTTACAACAGTTTACTTTGCAAATATAAATTTAAAATTCTTAAAGATAGGTTAATGACTGCTAGGAACTAAGCGAATTGTTGATTTTTAAGCCACCAAGTCTTGGCAGTTTTTTCATGCAACAGTAGATAAATATAAATCCTAGTGCATAGTAAATGGGATGGAAACATTAGGCAAAACTGTTAACTGGCATTGTGTGTGAGTCTTTGAAACCAGGCTGTGCTACCCAGGTTGCATCGTGGGTACACTTGGTATCGTTAGCCTCTCACTGAAGTGCAACTTAAGAAACCCTGTAGTCTTAAGACTGCCATCGAGGGGACTGGAGTGAAGCTTGCAGGTGAAGAGCACTTGCTGCCTTTGCAGAGGTCCCAAGCTCAGTTCGCAGCACCTACATGGCTTCTCACGGATTAACTCAGGTTGCAGGGGACCTTAGACCCTCTTCAGACCTCTGGAGGCACTGTACACACATGGTAAAAATGCATACATCCAGGCAAAACTCATAAACACATAAAAAATATGAATCGTAAAAAACAATACCATCAATCCCAAATCTCTTTTGTTAACCAGTTGTTAGTTGTCAGTGGCATCTGTACGAGGCAGATACATTAGGGCACATCTCTGAGAGACAGCTACAAAGAAGTTGTAGATTCCTGGTTCTTTGAATTAATTTTGAAAATCATACTTGTAATCCAATCCATTGTTTAAAATGTAATTTAAAAAATGGAATTCTACAGCAAGACACTTGGATATGTCCTTTTAAGGTAACAGCAGTCTACTCACTCATCAGATGCGGAAATGTATGATGACAAAGGTGATTTGAAACCATGCCTAGAATGCCCAGAATGCCATGGCGAGGAGTTCAGACTAATATTATCCTCTAGTCTCTAAGGAGTATGCAGTACTCAGCTGTCAGAAACTTACAGCAAGGAGCTAAGGAGGCTTGAGAGATTGAGGGGCCCGTAGTGAGCTAGCACAAAAGGCAGTTTAGAGAGAAAGGCTGGAAGGCACTAAGAACTGCTAACTGAATGCTTGAGACCAGAGAATGCAAATGAGTGAAGCAAAGGGAAGGAAGAACAGGCTTCCTGTGTGCAGGACAGCCACTGGTCAGTCCTAGCAGCTGCAGCCTTGCATGCAGGAATGGTGTCAGCACATCTTTTGTTTTGTTTTCAAGAAAATTATAAATTTGAACAGTACATAAAATTTCTTCTTTTGATTTAACTAAAAAAATTAAAATCGTGGACAAGGAGATTCAGTAGGTAAAATACCTGATGGGTTAAAAACAAGGAACAAATTTCAAATTTTCAACAGCCATGAGAGCCAGGCTTGGAGATGTAGGCCTATTACCCCAGCCCTGTAGGTGTAGAGACTTGTAGGTCCTGGAGGATTACTAGTTAGCTAGCCTAAAGGAAACAATGAGTCCCAGGTTCAGTGTGAGACCCTGTTTCAAAATATGAAGTAGAAAAAGATAGCAAAAGAAGGTGTCCAAAGTCATCCTCTGGTTTCTACATAAATGGTAAGAGTCAATTTCTGCTTTCCTCTCTGTCATAAACTCACACTCTCTCATCAACCTCTTAAATAACCAAAACAAAATGTGCAGCTACATTCAGCTGATACGATGTTAGCTTCACAGCCTCTCACTTTTAACTCTGACTATAAATTCTTATGGTGTATTATAGTAGGTCTGGTGGTTTGAATTGAGAATGTTACCATAGGCTCCTATATTTCAATACTTAGTCCCCAGGGTGGCCTTGTTGGATTGGTGTCATCACTGAGGTGGGCTTTGAGGCTTCAAAACTTCATACAACTTCCAGTTGGATCTATCTCTCTGACTTGTGGTTGTTCTCTTAATGTGTAAGCTATCAGCTACTGCTCCAAGGTTATGCCTGCTGCCATGCTTCCTGCCATGATGATCGTAGCCCAACCCTCCAAAATTGTAAGCAAGCCCCTAATAAGCTCTTATCTTTTGTAAGTTGCCTTAGTCATGGCGTCTCTTCACAGAAATAGCAATGGAACGAAGATATAAGTGGAAAGCCCTAAAATGGGAACTAGATGTGAATTTGAATTCCAGCTTATTCTGAAATCTTAAACAAATGTCTGGGATTGTGATCAGTAAAGACAGAAGCGGGTGGTAAACATAAAGCGCCCGTTAGAGTGGCAGGCACGTAGTAAGTGAACAGTGAATTCTGGGGGGATGAAGAACAGGATGGACTTCAGCTGCAAACTGAATGTTACTTCCCCAGTCTCTGCATGTGCATGCAAGTACAGAAGAGATGCAGTTCCTAGGCTCATAGAGCTTAGCCAGAGTTCCACAATCAGGCCAGCGTTCACAACTACTATCCTGTACTTCCTGTTATGGATCTGTAGTCTCCATTGCTATCTATAATTCTAGCTAGAGCAAGAAGCAAGTCTTCCATTTACTGACTTTCACTCCACGAAACATGTAAGCAAAATAAACATGCTCATCTAAAGATACATACATAAATGTATACACATAAATATATGTGTGTATTTAGTGCCATTGAATGAACCTAAGACCTCACACATGCTTGCCAAGCATTCCGAGCAAAATACCTTTACAGATCTGTGTAAATGGGTTTTATATTGTACATAATCAATACTAATTACTGCCCTTCACAATGCTAAAATGCCTTTTCATCCAGATTAACAATGAGAGAGAACGTTCTCTGTGAATTAGCTAAATTCTCCCAATAGGATATTTTTTTTTCTGTATTTTTCTGTGCCCTTCCACCTCCTTGGAGCCCTCAGTAGTTCTGGTCCTTGTTCTGGTCATCACTTGACTGCTTGATACTTACATTGATTTTTCAGTGGCCTATAATATATTCATTAGGGCATGGACTATTGGTCGTATGATGGAAATTAGAATGTTTTGAGGTCCTTGCAGCATGCTATAACGGGAAAATTCAGAACTCATGACTATCTTTATAAGTAACAAAAGCTGATTTTATCAACTGTTTACCCCTAAAACAAACTTGTAAATAGATTATTCTTCTAGTTTAGTTTTGCTTAGGCAGCACTCTTTCCTTTATACTAGTCAGCATTGTTGACATTTTTGAGAAGTCATAGACTTCATAGGGCTCTGTGGAGGAGCTGCTGAATTACAGAAGAAATTATTGCAACAGGAAGTGAATTATGTGCTATTATAAACACTCAGTGACTCAACAGATTCCCTTTCTATCTGAAGTACAAGTGTTTTGTTTTTAATTTTTCTAGCTTTATAGTTGTCCTTGTGGTCACAGATAGATTTTTCAGTGATTTTTAAGAGATGTAAAGAGAAACCACATTCAAAGAAGGTTTTGAGTATGGGGGTAATGAAAGCAGTCAACAGAATGCTGTAGTGTTGATGGTGAAGGATTGCAATGAAGAAGCCAGAGAACATCTGCAGTGCCTGGGAGAAACTGGTCTGTTTTCTTATACTCTTGGATGATATTTCCAGCTAATAAAACTAGATTTAGAATTGTAATCTTAGAAAGAAACCTGAAAATATGTTACTAATATTGGAGTTTTGTCTGTTGCTAAATTATGTACCTGAAGGTCTAGGCCTACAAGTGAATTTTCACATTTACCAGCTTTTGTTGTGCAAACTTTGTACCTTAATTTAAAACTATTGCTTAAATAAAATTGGCTGCAGCCATTTATAGGAGGAATTAGAGGTAGGTGGGTTTTGCGTTACCTGGTTGGGGTGAAGGAGAAGTGAAAGGAGAACCATGAGGAGGGAGAAAAAGGTGGAAAGAGGAGGAAGCCACCATAGGGGAAGGAATCATGGAAACGTAGCCATGAGGGCTAGCTAACTGGAGTAAGAGCTGCCCAGATGGAGCATGGCAAATTATAACTCAGGGTTATTGGTGGGAAAGAGTATTCTAATAGCCTAGAGGGTAGATATCTGCCCAGCTCTAGTGCTGACTAAGGCTTATTATAAATATAAAATTTGTGTGTTTTATCTGTGAACTGAATGATCAAAGCAGGGTAGAAGCTCCAGACTGACATTAAATACTTATACACCTAATCTCTTAGAAGTTGGCAAGTTGTCTGTGTATCTCTGATATTTGCAGGCAGCAATAGAATTGAGATAGGCATTTCTGAAGATGGATATCTGTAAATAATAAAATGTCCAGGGCTTGATAGTTTAGCTCATTAGTATGGTACAAGTTTCAAATTAATGACATCCCAACACCCACATCAGGCAGCTCAGAGCCACCCATAACTCCCAACTCCAGGTGTTCCAGCCCCCTCTTGTGGCCTCAACAGGCATCTGTACTCACATGCTTATACCCATGTACTCACATGCTTATACCCATGTACTCACATGCTTATACCCATGTACTCACATGCTTATACCCATGTACTCACATGCTTATACCCATACTCAGACACACATTGGATGGGTGAGGAAGTATAGAATAAAGCATTGGAAATTTGAAGAAGACAGAATCAATATTATAAAAATAACGATATTAGCAAAAGCAGTCTACAAATTTAGTATAATCACCATCAAAATTCTACTGACATTCTTCACAGAATTAGCAGAAAAAAATCTGTAAATTCATCTGTAAGCATAAAAGACCATGAATAGCCAAAGCAATCCTAAGGAGAAAGAGCAATGCTAGTGATACCACAATATCTGATCTCAAAATATACTAGGAGCCATAGTAGCAACAACAGTCACTGGCACAAATCGGACACAAACCTGTGAAGTAGGATAGAGGACCCAGAAGTAAACACAGACAACGACAGTCACTTAATTTTAAACAAAGCTGTAAAAAATGATATTGAGAAAAGGTTCTTTAACATTTAGTACTGTAAGAACTGGGTATCTACTTATCAAAGAATGAGACTATCCCTATCATGATGCACAAAAATCAATTCAAAACAGGATGAAAGAGTTTAATGCAAGACTTGGAAACTTAGAAGATGCTAAAGGAAAACAACGTTAAAAAAAGATATTCCCAAGATATAGGCATAAGTGGGGAGTCCATTAGGAAATAATCCCAAGAAATGACAAATGAAATTTAAATGAAGTTCAGAAGCCTCTTTACAATAAAGAAAACATCAAGAGAATGAAAGATGCCTGTAGAGGCAGGGAAAGGCCTTGCCAGCTAGCTATACATCAAACAGAGACTTTACATCTAATAGAGAGAGAGAGAATTTCTAAAATTAAATACCAAGAAAAGTAAATCATCTAATCAGTAACTGAGCTAATGAACTTCAGACACTTCTGAAAAGAATACAAATAATCAACAAGTATTTGAGAATGTATGCAACATCTGTATCCATTAAAGAAATGCAAAATATAATTGCTTTAAGATTCCATCTTACCCATTTGTAAAATGGCTATCACAAAGAAAACACGACAGCAGAAATTGACATGAATGTAGGGAAAGAGAAGTCCTTAGTCACTGTGGTTAGAAATATAAGCTTCTCGGGGCTGGAGAGATGGCTCCATAGTTAAGTCTCTTTCTTCTATAGAAACCTGGGCTCCCCAATGGAGGATCTAGAGAAAGTACCCAAGGAGCTGAAGGGGTCTGCAACCCTATAGGTAGAACAACAATATGAACTAATCAGTACCCCCAGAGCTCCTGTCTCTAGCTGCATATGTGGCAGAAGATGGCCTAGTCAGCCATCATTGAGAAGAGAGGCCCCTTGGTCTTGCAAACTTTATATGCCCCAGTACAGGGAACACCAGGGCCAAGAAGGGGAGTGAGTAGGTAGGGGAGCAGGGCAGGGGGAGGGTATGGGGGACTTTTGGGATAGCATTTGAAATGCAAATGAAGAAAATATCTAATAAAAAAAATAAAAAGAAACCTGGGCTCAGTTCCCTTCATCTGTATGGTAGTTCACAACCATAACTCAAGTTCCTTGAGATCTGATGACCTCTACAAGTACCAGACACATACATACAGCAATCAGACACTCACACACATAAACAAAATTAAGTGGGCATACTTTAGAGATACTTGAACATCCGGTATTTATTACAGAACTACTCACAATAGCTGGAAATGGAACCAGTCTCAATGAAGAAAATGTGATATATATGATGGACATTTTCAGCCATAAAAAAAAATAAATTCAAAAAGGCTCTTTCCTATTTAATCCAATTTTTCTCACTCACTCGCTCTCTCTCCCTCTTTCTCTCTCTCCCTTCCCTCATCCATCCCCCCTCTCTCCATCTCTCTCTTCCTCTTCTGTATCTACAGACACTCCCTTCCTCGTTCTCTTCTCTTTCTCTTTCTCTTTCCCCTCCCCTTCCCCATGATGACTCCCCTGGCCTCAGTCCTTGGAGCCAGTGAACTCAGCTTCTCAGTAAACCTGCCTTTAACATTTGGGAGGGAGGAGAGAGGGATGGAGGGAGGAACGAAGGAAAAGGGGGGGGGGGCAAAGGAAGGAACGAAGGAAGAAGTTAGACTCAACGACAAATACATTTCTCCATATGTATGTGTCTGTAGGTCATGAAACCAGAAAGAGGATCCTGAGGGGATGGAAGAGCTATTAAGGGAAGAAGTAGGAAACAGCAATGGGAGAGACAGAGACAGAGACAGAGACAGAGACAGAGAGAGAGAGAGAGAGAGAGAGAGAGAGAGAGAGAGAGAGCGCCCAGCTCCAGTTCAGTGCCTCAGTTTTCTCATGTTCCTGAAATAAGAAGTCGTACCGTGTGTCAGTGGGTCGTGAGACTGCTTTGAGTACTGAATGAATAAATATAGTAAGGAAATCCTCAGCACCTTAGATTGTCCTACATTATTCTCAAAGATCATTACCTGTCTGTGACATCGGACCTGCCAACTAGCCTCTTCCCTGAAACGGGCTTCCTTTCAACTGCCCTAAGTGGAGCTATGAGCCAATTCTAGCCACACAGGCTTTAGACAGTTCTGCACACTCACATAACTCCAGATCATCTCCTCAGATGATTTGTGTCCATGTATGTGAGTTTGAGTTGGGCCTGCTGTCTGAGTACCACAAGTCTATTCTCCACATCCTGTCTCATGCTGGGTCTACAAAGCTCTTTTGAATGCTTTGTAGAAAATGAATGGCATTGCTTAAGCTAGTAACTTTGGGGCTGTTTTTTCTAGATAAGGAAGGAAGTCAACACGTTCTTAAATATCTTACAAAATTGGATGACAAATATAACTTGTATAATTATAAGAAGTATTATGAAATGTAAATATTTGTCCCAAAGTTGAAGGGTAAAAGAGATGTCATTTGACAAGTATTCTCTATCACCACCCTGTCACCTCAGAAAAGTCACTAAGACCAGTTTGGGAAACTTTCCTGGAAAACATTTGCTTCAAACCAAAGATATGACTAGAGTAAGAGACAGTTTTGTCCATGGTCACTCATTTTCTCAGTTCACTAAACTTATGCCCCTGTCACTAGTTACACTGAACCTGAAACCCTAAAAAGTCTCACTACATCTCTTCCCTATAATTAAAGTTCCATCTTGTAGAATATGATAATTTTTGTGTCTCAAGGGAAGCATAGTCAGTTGTGATAGAGCAGACCTCCGCCTGTGACACACCTTTATGTGAAGCAGGAGGCTCGTGAGTTTGAAGCCTGCCTGGCAAGGTTATAGTAAATTCTAGAACATCTGAGACCCTGTTGTTTAGTTGATAGCTAGGTAGGTAGGTGGGTCGGTCAGTCGGTCCACATCATTTCTATGTTACTTGGACAAATATGTTCTCACTGAGTCTCAGATGGACAATGAAAGCATCCAGTATTCCTTCTACCCAATTTCTGCCAAGTTCTTTTATAGTCGCTAGTTGAAGCAATAACAATATGTAGGCAGAAAAGGTCCCACTGCCCTCTGCTGGTTCTGTGAACATGCCTGTCCATCAACGAAGTGTCCAAACCAACAAAGACACATACCCCTCCTCACAATTGAACATAGCATGAAATCACCAAGAAAAAAAGGTGTATTTCATGCTCAGAAAATGTAATATGTTAAGTACTTGGGAATTAGTAGTTTTTGTTTGCTTGTTTGTTTTTCAAGACAGGGTTTCTCCATGCAACAGTACTAACTGTCCTGGAATTCGCTATATAGACCAGACCGGCCTCAAACTCACAGAGATCTTCCTGTCTCTGCCTCCTGAGTGCTGGGATTAAAATCATGTGCCATCCCACTGAATTAATGATTTCTTAATGTATAGCTTAATCGGCTGCTACAGCTATATGTTGACTATCTTGTCACCACAAACCTTCCCTTAAGAATGCCGTAGTTGTCACTAGTGAACAGGCTCTGGCTCTTCCTCTGGCCCTTTTCATTCTGCTTTGCACCATTCTTCTGCCTTTGAATATATAATGTCATTTTGTTACAAAGATTTTTTAAAGTTTTACATATTTATTTAGTTTACAAATAAACAGAGAAATTATTCCAGTGGATATGTGATCAGGAAAAGAACTATGTAGCATGACTGAGCGTAGTGCTTAAGGGGAAAGGCAAGGCTTCTTTACACTGTCATAGTCAGGAAGAACCTCCCTAGCCTCTCTAAGAGACTGACAAAGACAGCTCGGGTTTTTAACTCATCTCTATTAATATCATGTTAAGACTCTAGACCATTTATAGCTGCTGTGGCTTACATTGTGCTACATTTGTAAGAAATGGCTCTACCTTGGGTTATACTCAAGGGAAAAGCAACTTATATTCTGTTTTGGGGGGAGGGAGTAAGGCAGGGTATCTCTACATATCCCTGGCTGTCCTGAAGTTCACTCTGTAGACCAAGCTGACTGAACTCAGAAATCCACCTGCCTCTGCCTCCCAAATGCTGAAATTAAAGGCGTGCACCATTACACCCAGCTCAGAATTATGCTTCATCTTATTTGAATTTTATGCTTTTACAATCTCTTTCAGACACATATAGCATGTTTTCACCCATACAAAATCTAAAACGATCATATATTTATATATGGAAGCCGAGGGGGGCCATTTGGGGAGAGGAAGGGACAGGGAGTAACAAGTAAGTATGATGAGCAAGCTGCAGTGGTATAAAAATAACCCGGGAATAAACATTCTCACTCTGCATAGGACTCTGAGCTGTTACTGAAATAAAGATCTAAAATATGGAGGAGATAATATATAATCCAGTCATTGGATAGCTATAGGCAAAGAATAGAAAAACCCCGTGATTCAGTGTTGTTCCGGCTGACACAGCTAGCTGAACCACACACATTGTGTCCATCACTTCCTATGGAAGACAGCATCTGAAGGGAGCAAATGAGGCATCGTGAAAACCAAACGTGACCTTCCCCTTTTTCTGCCTCATGGCCAGCGTCTATTTATAGCCACCTTAGAGAAGGGCCTGTAGTGATAGCTAGTCACCCCCGAGGCAGTTCACAACACAGAGATTCTTGCAGGCAAAATCACAGTCATGCTGCTTGTAAGTGTGTAAGGCTGAATTTCACGGTATACTGGTGCTTGCTCCAGCTTTAGGGTTGGTATGCCCTAGATCAAGAGGGAAATTGCATCAAGCATAGCATCCTACTGCTAGCTTACCTAGAACACAGCCCTAAAAATGAACTTTTTCTGCATAATTATATATGTAAAACCTTAACAGTAATAATCTTTAGTATTGAACATTTCAGAACATAACTCAGCTTACTAAATTGCTTAAAAAGAAAACTTATCAGAAACTGTACTTCTAATCACACACACACACACAAAAACAGATTAATTCAATTACAGAAGGTTAAATGGACCACATTTTTTTTCTCTTTTCTGTAATGTTAGCCAGTATTTGCTAAGAGGTGGCGAATTATACCCCCTAGCCAGAAATAGTTGTGCGCATGTCTAATCTCAGTACTCATAAGGCTAAGGCAAGAAGATTCTGGGTTAACCTGGGCACGATAGGAAGACCCTGTCCGAAAAATTAATTAAAATTCTCACACCAGTAAGATGGATCAATAAAGATGTTTGCCAGCAAGCCTGAAAACTTAAATTTGATCCTCAGAATCCACATGATAGAAGGAGAGAACCTATTCTGTAGGTTGTCCTCTGGTTTCTGAACACAGGCTATAGCATGCATATGCATGGTGCACGCACACACAAATACGTACATAGACAAAACAAATGTAAAAAATATAAATCAAATAAGAGAAATTTTGTATTATTAGAATTTTTATTTTATTTATTTATTTTTGATTTTTCAAGACAAGGTTTCCCTGTATAGCACTGGCTGTCCTGGAACTCACTCTGTAGACCAGGCTGGCCTTGAACTCAGAAATCCACCTGCCTCTGCCTCCCAAGTGCTGGGATTAAAGGCGTGCGCCACCACTGCCTGGACATATTATTAGAATTTTATGTTTAGATTATATTGGGTTTTAGCATGCATTCCAGTTATAACTGTACACCACCTTGTTCACACCAGAGTAGTACATATTTCTGGTATATTCTATAAGTCATAGAACTATATTAATTCTACAATTAATATTATAACCACTGTTAAAATGCTCATTTGGGTAGGGAAAGTAACTAAAACTTGAAAGAATGTAATACAGAGACTGCAGTTGAACATGAATACAGTGCTGATTACCAAGCCTTTAAATAAATCTTTTATCACCTCTGCAATTAACTGTAGCACCTGTGACCTTCTGAACTGTTGTAATCTGCCATCATTGTACTGATAAATATTACGTGCTCTCGTAGAAACTTGCCCCTGGAGTCAGCCAGTTTGCCTACACCTGTGTACAGGACCACCCCATTTGGACAAATCAGCAGTTTTGGGAGACAACTTTTTACAATGCAGTACAGGAGCAGGTTCGCTCCCTGTATCTCTCAGCAAAGGACGACAATCATATCCCACATCTGAAGCAGAAGGTAAGAGAAGAACTGAACAGTACACGTGTGTGCTTAGGATTGACTTGAAGGAAGCTCAGGCAGATGTTCCGAGGCCAAAGGGATTCTACCCACTTGATTACTGAGTGTTAGGGCGGGCAGCCCATGGTGAGCATCTTTCTTCCTTTGATTCTGGCACTATATTTTTCCATAATGACTCATACTAAAGTTCTTTAGCACTAGAATTGTTAAATGTTAATGAGAAATTCTTGTAAACAATTGGAGAAAGTTGAATAGAAAAAAGACATACCTAAAATAATTCCAGGTATAAGTCTCTAACTGCTTACTTCCTTGAAGAAATGCCAACTTTAGCTCAGATTAGATTGGTTTTACCTACCATGCACAAGGCCCTGAGTTCAGTTCCCAGCATTAGAAGAAAGAAAAAAAAGAAAAGTGAGGTCAGCTGACTATGAAGATAAATGTAAAGTTCAGTAGTCCTGTTCAGAAACGCATCAGCAATAATGTAAGTCCTCCTTTAGGATTATTCTGTATGCTGTATATAATATATATGCAGCATTGCTTTGTATACATGCATTTAAATATCAAGAAAATTAAAATTAAAATACTCTAAATCTTAAATGCCATTGACTAGCTCTCTGTTCTTAGACTAACTAGTCACATTACCCCATTTCCTCATTTGTAAAATATGTAGATGTCATTACTGTAAGATTTTCCAAATACCTAATAAATAAATAAAAAAAAAAGATTTTCCTATCTGATATGTATAAGGCTTATAAAGAGTTCTTGGCAATATTAAGTAGTAAGTATTAAAATCATTCTCATGAAGTGAACTTAAAGCAACCTAAAAGACTCAGTGTTGACTCACTTGAGAGTGAACTGCTGATTTTGGGGAGTTCATCACTGCAGATTCTGTCCATCATCTTCTTCTTGAACTTATTTCTAAAGTGTGGATTATCCTAGGCATCTGAGGAAAGCTACATAGTCATAACTGCATCATCTTAAACATATTCTGGTTTCTTATTAAGGAGAAAAATAAAAATTTTGATAGCAAATAACATTGACACATTTGATCATTATTGCTCAAATTTAATTAATATTCAGAGTTGTTGTTGCTGTTGTTGTTGTTGTTGTTGTTGTTGTTGTTGTAACACTAAATGTACCACTTAAGGTATAACTTGTAACTGATGCAGAGACTGTTGGACTGGGGCCTCACTCAGACTGTTACTGGGCCTTTGCTGAGTTCTAACCAGCTGTGATTGCTGGCATTGATATATCTGCAAAGCATTCATACAGCAAGTGTGTCACAGCTGCTGTATCCCCATCTCTGAGCCCTGGGTTAGATACAATATGTTTTAGAGCTCCATGGCTAGATAAAATACTTATGCATATGTGTGTTGCTATTAACAATTATCTCTTCTCTCTTCTCACAGTTACCTACATATTTCTGTATATTATGTTTTACAAGGAGATTTATCAATACTTTTTGTGTCCTTGATCATTCCATTTCCTCTCAAGAGCAGGAGAGAAAAAACAATACTTTTAGCAGCTGCTACTGAAGTGTCCTACAAGGGCATTCATGGGGAGTCTTGTAATTTTTGTAACTAGCAGCTTCAAAGAGGTAAAACCACAGAGTCAACTAAGTGTGAACATGGTGAGATGCTAGAGAGAGAAACCTACATCTGTATTTTGCTGTTTCTTTGGGTTTGTCATGTGGTGCCAACGAAGGTATGCGGGCCAGGGAAACAACTCCAGTGTGCTGTATGGTTGTTATGCTGAGTTTCACCTCTGCTGATACAGGTACTTAACAGATGTTTCCCATCATTTCCAAGAGAGTCAGCCTGACATGCTGACGCACACTAGTAATCCCTGTGCTTGAGAGGTAAGGGCAGGATCAAGAGTTCACAGTCATTTCAGCTATACAGCAAATTCAAGATGAGGCCCTTTATCACAATAAAAAAAAGAAAGCCATTTTCCTGATCTTTACATGTTTTCTTGATATTTTCCTTTAAAATGGTATATACTGATAAAATATACTAAAAGATACCGAATATTCCAAGAGAAACCCTGCATTTAGGACATGGACAGCTTTCAGCCCCTTCCATGTCTGTGGAGCAAACAGAGAGTGATGGTTTGTTGGCTTTATTTTCTGGGATAAGCTTCCCGATGGCCAGCATCAGGAGAAGACAGCCATGGACTTGGCAGCCGAGCAGCTTCGCCTATGGCCTACCCTGAGCAAGTCAACTCAGCAGGAGCTGGTGCAGCACGAGGAGAGCACCGTCTTCAGCCAGGCCATTCACTTTGCAAACCTCATGGTTAACCTGCTCGTTCCACTCGACACGAGTAAAAACAAGCTGCTTCGAGCATCCGCTCCAGGAGACTGGGAAAGTGGGAGCAACAGCATCGTCACAAACAGGTACTGAGATGGAGCACACAGCTCCTCTCTTATATCTCCACAGCAGCATAGCAAATGGTGCTGTACTGTTTTCCCCATTTCTAACTGCTCAGCCCTTCTGTTTTAAAAAAGAAAAAAACAGCCAACTTACCTTCATCCTATTTAATCTGCCCCCCACACTTACACCTCTACACCTCTGCACCTCTGCACCCCTGCACCTCTGCACCCCTGCACCTCTGCACCCCTGCACCCCTACACCTCTGCACCCCTGCACCTCTGCATGCACTTCTACACCTCTACACCTCTGCACCCCTGCACCTCTGCACCTCTACACCCCTGCACCCCTACACCCCTGCACCCCTGCACCTCTGCACCTCTACACCTCTACACCTCTGCACCCCTGCACCCCTGCACCTCTGCACCTCTACACCTCTACACCTCTGCACCCCTACACCTCTGCACCTCTACACCTCTGCACCTCTACACCTCTGCACCTCTGCACCTCTACACCTCTGCACCCCTGCATCCCTGCACCCCTACACCTCTGCACCTCTACACCTCTGCACCCCTGCACCTCTGTACCTCTACACCTCTGCACCTCTACACCTCTGCACCTCTACACCTCTACACCTCTGCACCCCTGCACCTCTACACCTCTACATCCCTGCACCTCTGCACCTCTGCACCCCTGAACCCCTGCATCCCTGAACCCCTACACCTCTGCACCTCTACACCTCTGCACCTCTACACCTCTGCACCTCTACACCTCTGCACCCCTGTACCTCTACACCTCTGCACCTCTACACCTCTGCACCTCTACACCTCTGCACCTCTACACCTCTGCACCTCTGCACCCCTGCACCTCTGCACCTCTACACCTCTGCACCTCTGCACCTCTACACCTCTGCACCTCTACACCCCTGTACCTCTACACCTCTGCACCCCTGAACCCCTGCACCTCTGCACCCCTGCACCTCTATTCTTTCGTCTCAAGACCTAATCTCTCCAAAGTCTATACACTGATGTGGCTCACTAGTTTCATTCTGCTAATAAAGAAAATGCTCTGAAAATGCTGGTGAGCAACTTCTTGTCAAATGATTATTCTTGGCCCTCTTGTTTCTCAGTTTATATATAGAATTTGTATAATTATGTTGTATCAATCATTTTTTACTGCTATGACCAAAATACCTGAGAGAATTAAGAGAGGTACTTATTTTCAAGGTTTTCAGTCAGTTCAGTCCATTATAGTTTGTCCCCCATGAGCTTGGGCAGAACATCATGGTAGCAAGAGTCTGTGGCAAGAAAAACTTCTCCTCATTTCACACAAGAAGCAGAGAGAAGAGCCTACAGGAAGGGCTAGAGCAAGGCACTGGGACAAGGATACACTCCCACCCCAACGAGTTACTTCTCCCCATTCTTCCTCTTTGCTACCTCCCAAGAGAGCCATCTTATTATAAATATTCAGAGGCATCCAGAGCTGTCCATGACTCTATAGGTGTATTTCATATTCAAACCCTAAGGTAATGTTCTCAGCCTTACCTTCTTCCCTGTTCTCTACTGAGTTTCCATGTCCCAAGAATAAAACACAGAGCCTTTGATATGAGCTGAACATGAGCCTTATACGAGTAGGCTGTGATTCTAACCTTGCTCCCTTAATTCTTTTGTCAGCTGGCCGCTCATCCTCAGGCACAGTGCCGCTGGTTACTCCCTCTGTCCACACTGCCCACCTGTCCGCAGCAGTCCCCAGGATCTCTCTTGCTTTACCTTGTTGACCAGGTGTCACCCTTCACATAGGCTTGGCCCTTTTTTAAGTGTGCGGATTTTTTTTTTCACTTTGATTGCTTGGTCCCCCCACCCCCATGGTGTTTTCTATAACATTGATTTCTTCCCATTTTCTTTTCTCTCTTTTGATTTTGGTTTATTAGGGGATGGTTTGGGATTGGGGTTTGGGGTTTTTTTAAGACAAGCTCTCACTAGGCCTCAAGCTTATACTGGAGCTATCCACCTCCCAAGCTATACTACCGTATCACAATGGGACATATTTCACATGTGCATATTATCTGTGTCCTTGCTTGTGATGTTTATTGTTCAATTCTCTACATCTTTACAGATAGTGGGTGCTAGGTAACAATATTTACCTGGATAGATGAGGGAGGGAGGGAGGGAGGGAGGGAGGGAGGGAGGGAGGGAGGGAAGCGCAGCAGCAGCAGCAGCAGTGTTGCTCATCACAGCAGATGCTGCAATGCCTTACTAGTTCTGTGGTTCTCATAAGCTGTGTCAGACTCCTTCAGGCCGCTCTGCATTTTCTTTTTGTTCTCAGTCCTTCTGCTTCATTTTATATCAAGTGTGTTACCTTGTCTGACATGAGTTTATCACATGCAGAAAAATATGGCTTCACGGTGGCTCTAAGGGTTATGATTCACCACAGGGATTGGGGTGCAGGGGAGCAGGGAGAGAGAGACCGTCTCGTTTCTGCATCCCAAAAGGGTTCATTTGCCTACCTGCCATGGTCCATGTCCCCCCAGTCACTAGCCCCAGTCACTTTCCTCCTGCTTCTCTGCATTGAGTGACTGGGAAGGACAAGGTGTTCAGAAGGTTCTGGAGCAAATCTAAGTGGCACAGGCCTCCTTTGCTTTATTTTCTGTGGCTTCTAAGTTCCTTTTGGGAGAGTAATAGAAGATATTGTTTATAATAATAAATCTTACTCCAGTAGTGATATTTACATGTAGGCATATAGAACATAACATTCCGTGCCTGACACTTAGAGAAAAACTCTGGAGTTAATACTGTCTGTGCCACTGATCTTACAGCTCTTCTAGCAAGTTTCACTTCCTCTGGAAAGTGACTACCACGTTGTCTTTTTTTTTTTTCCTTCTTCTCTTAATTTGAGGCCTGGCCATGATTTCTTTCCTTGGCTCTCTTAGTATTGCAGGAAGTGTAGCTGAGAGCTATGATACAGAGAGTGGGTTTGAAGATTCGGAAAACAGTGATGTGGCCAACTCTGTTGTAAGGTTCATTGCCCGATTTATTGACAAGGTTTGTACAGAGAGTGGAGTGACTCAGGACCACATCAGGAGCCTCCACTGCATGATACCAGGTAAGCAATCACTTGGGGTGGCTAACGGGTCAGAGTGTTGCAGCAGTCAAGACCCAGCACAGTGAGCTGCCGCTCACTTTTCTCTGGTTTGCTTTTTATTTCTTTTACTCGGGTACTGTGTTCTAAGACGAGGTCTTGCGTGATCCAAGCTACCCTCACATTTGCAGTATACCCAGGGTGTCCTTGCTCTCCTGATCCTCAACCTCTGCTTCCCTAGTGCTGGGATTATAGGCATGTAGCACTATGACAAGTTCCAAAGTTTTACTAAACTGTGGCAAAATTAACATAAGAGTTGCATTAATAATATTCACAATGTTCAATCCCTCCAAATAGATATTTGATAATCATTATTAGGTAATAAATTCTGTTTTACTTGCTGGCCCTGGAAATATCTAACCTGCTTTCTGTCTCCATGAGCTTTTCTGTTCTAGAGATTTTACATATGTAGAATCATATAAATATTCCAACTTTTTTCAGCTAGCATAATGTTTTCAAGGTTCATCCATGTATTACATCACTCCTTTTTTATGATTAAATAGTATTCCATTAAATGGATATATCTTAATTGTTCAGCCATTCATTTGTTGATGGAAACCTGGGTTTTCCACTTTTAGAGATTTGAGAATGATGGTTCTGTGAATATTTGCATACAGGTATCTTGTTTTCAATTCTTTGGGGGTATATGCCTAGGAGTAAAATGTTATAGATTACATAGTTACTATATTTTAACTTTTGGAGATCCTGCCAAACTTTAGTTTTTCATTCTGAAATATCTGGAATTTGCTTTTGTTCTCCCTGATTTGTTTTCTCTCTTTTTGAATACTCTGACTCATCCTAGGAATTGTAGCTATGCACATTGAGACCCTAGAGGCAGTACATCGCGAGAGTAGAAGACTTCCACCTATCCAGAAGGTAAGTACTCCACACTGTGTGCTTTCAGGGTGCAACAGTCCTTTCAGAAACTCAGCAGCAATGGGCTACCATGCTCTAGATGGTGCCTTCTCAGCTATTTACAGACATTTTAATGATTCATGGAAGGTTCTGAGGAATTTGCCCTACAGGATTTTCTAAGCTGCTGAATAGAAATGTTATCCTTTTTGTTATTCAGCAAAAGAACAATGATAACCTCATGTTAACTCCTTTTGTACAGAGTTAAGTCATGAATAATTCTCATTCCCAAGCCCAGTCTCAGGGTTTATGTACCCACCACCACCTCCACCACCACACACAGGACAGGAAGGAGGGAGGGAGGGGAGGAGGGAGGGAGGAAAGATAGAGAAGGAAAGGAAACGAAAGGAAAAAGAAGAAAATATTTCAAACAGTTACCATAAAAGCATTTGGTTCTTGATTCTGACTGTCCATGAAAAACAGCTGGAAAATTTAGTAAGGATTTGGAGTCTCCTGAATTAGAAAACCCTGAGACCTAGACGTCTGTGTTTGAAGAAGACATTCGGATAGTTACTTTGCTGCTGGCCTCACACCTATTACAGACTAGAATTTGGACCCTCAGCTCTCTGACAGAACTATTAAAAATACAGCTAAAATAGCACTCAGAAGCCACATAGGTAGGAGCAGCAGTTCTACCTGAAGCTTAAGATAGAGTGGTCATTACACTTTTATTTCTAAATTTAGTTCTAAGATTTCTAGAGTCTGAAAAAAGAATAATGCTGACTTAGGCTGTGTTTGTTTTTTATTGTTGTTTGGGTTTTGGTGTGGGTTGGGTTTTGGGGGTTTCTTGTTTTGTTTGTTTTTGGCTTTTGTTGTTTGAAGATATTATATAGTTCTCACTATGCCTGTCCTGGAGCTCACTATGTAGATCAGGTTGGCCTTCAGATTACAGAGATCCACCTGCCTCTGCCTCCCCACTGCTTGGATTAAAGGCGTACACCACTATGCCCAGCTGATTTAGATATTAAAAACAGATTTTTCAGGGGGAATGATCTTTTTCTTACCCACATCTCCCAAGAGGAATTTATTATAGTGTTTCTCACATACTGAATGCTAAGCTAAATTTCTCAGGTATGAAGTTCAGTACTTGGAGGAAAAAAAAAAAGGATAACGCTTTTTAAAAAACAAATCCACAGCCAGCCATTAGTCCCAGCACTGAGGAAAGAGGCAGGTGGATATCTGTGAGTTCAGCGCCAGCCTGGTCAACACAGTGAATGCCAGGCCAGCAAGTACTACATAGTGAGACTCTCTTTAAAACACAACAGCAAAAGCTAACTATGGAGCCAAGTGTGGCAGCTCTCTCTCCCCTGTAATCTCAGCACTTGGGAAGTGGAGGCAATAGAATGAGGAATTCATAGCCAGTCTTGAGTATATGAGAATCTATATTAAATAAATAAATTAAAATTATTTTGCTGGATGGTGGTGGTGCACCTTTAATCCCACCATTTAGGAGGCAGAGAATGCTTATGAGTTCCAGAGCAGCCTGGTCTACAGATTGAGCTCCAAGTCAGGCAGAGATATACAGAGAAATCCTATCTCAAAAAATCAAAACACCCAAAATCCATTTAGGAGTTTGTTTCTTTTACATTTATGTAAAGTTTAAGTGTACAAGAAATAAGCAATGTAGTATCTTCCCTTCCCACGCTTGTCTCTGCCATGGCCACCTTTATTAGTTGTTCATATTCTAAATGTTTTTTTCTTTTACATTTCATTTAAGTGACACAATGATTATTTGAATGGACATTTCAGACTTTCAAGTTATTCTCCTATTTTTGAACTGTTAACAAGCAATGCAGCAAAGAACCTTTTCATACTTGGGCTTAGAAACTCCATTTCTGCTTCTTCGCAAGTCAGGCTCAGGGTTGGCTCAGGGTGTCCAAACTGTACATGAGAAGGTAACCTGGAACTACATGATGGAACACCCGCAAGAGTTGCTTCTAAAACAGTTATCTGTTCTTAGCCCAAGATTCTTCGACCAGCTCTACTGCCAGGAGAAGAAATTGTATGTGAAGGTCTTCGAGTCCTACTAGATCCTGATGGTCGCGAAGAAGCCACTGGAGGTCTCCTCGGAGGTCCTCAGCTCCTGCCTGCAGAAGGCGCCTTGTTCCTCACCACATACAGAATTCTCTTTAGAGGGACACCGCATGACCAGCTAGGTATGACCTTGCACACTGCATCAGAGCAGGAGTCTCTGTATGGCACAAGAGGTTCAGTTTAGGCCATGGACAATGACTTGCACATCATTTCAAACCCAGAAAAGAAAAGGATAGACTTGGGCTTGAAATCTCACTTTGTTGTCTTTTCTTTGCAATTTTAATGTGTGTTTTAGGGAAAAGGTTTTGTCAGAGAAAGCTTTTTTCTTACGATTTCTTTCTCCATTAGTAACATAGAAATCTAAGGGTTTCCCATGCATTATACAGTCATAGATTGTTTAACATGTATTGAAACTTAAATCTAATGTATATACTAGCTTTGCTTAGTCTCTGGATATGAACTTAATAAGTTGAGAAATCCAGGAACTGAGGAATGAACAAATATGTAAGCCTCAAAATCCAGTATCCTTAGCCCAGCTCTTCCTTGCTCAGCTGTGAGGTGCAGTCACTGCTTCCTTGCTCGGGCTCAGCTGTGAGGTGCTGTCACTGCTTCTGCCCTGTTCTCTAGCATGGTACCTAAAGGCCTTCCTCTTTCCTCTGCAGATTCAAACCCCACCCTTTCTTCAAAGCTTACTTTCCCGCCCCACTCCCACCCCCACCCCATGTCTTGCAGAAATTATTCTCTATCCTTCTAGCATACAGATTGTCTCCTTTTCCGTAATACGCCGATCCTTGAATTATCTGCTCACTTGTTACTTACATGTTATAGTAGTGTTGTGTAACAGTCCCCCAGTGGAGACTTGGAAACTCCAAGGAAGGCCACAATACTTCTTTTCTAGACATGTCTTCTTAACCACAGGTTGTGTGTACTTTTACATTCATGTTTTATAAATTGTTTAAATTTCTAAACCTCTTAGACACACATCTAGTCTTATCTTTCAAAGGCTTTCTGCATATGGAAACAGATGTTAAAAATCTGTTCTCTTCTTGCGCATGATAGCTCAAGCCTATAATCCCAGCAGGGAGCACGGTGTAAGGGAATCATGAGTTTGTGACCGACCTGGGGTAGCAAACTATCTCCCCCCCACCCCACCCCAAGATGCTCTTTTTGCTTTACCGCTATATTAACCATCTTGGTTTCCTCTGCAGTGTTAGAAGCTACTTCTTTATTTCTGACTAAAACCTATTCCTGGGTGGCTGACTTACGCTGGATTTTATATGTATACAATGGGTAAAGGAGATAGAAGCAATGAGGATTGGACAGGTAGCCCAGTTCCTGTACTCTGGAAAAATTAGTATGTTTTAGGAGTGAATTACATTGGGTCGTAGGTAGGGTTTCTCTCGCTGTGAAGAGACACCAGGTTTAGTCCATTATTATCATGGTGGGAAACAGCAGCGTGCAGCCAGACATGGTACTGGAGAAGGAGCTGAGAGTTCTACATCTTGATCCTCAGTCAGGAGAAGTGAATGCCATATTAGGCCTAGCTTGAGCATATGAGACCTCAAAGCCTGTCCCCACAGTGACACAAGGGCCACTTCCTTCAACAAGGCCACACCTACTCCAAACAAGGCCACACCTCCTGATAGTGTCAAAACATCCAAACATTTAAGTCTCTAGAGGCCAAACCTATTCAACGCACAGTGCAATAAAACTAATTCATGACCTGGATATGGTGGTACACACATTTAATCTCTACATTTAGAGGCAGAGACAGTCAGAATTTCTGTGAGTTCAGCACCAGCCTGGTCTACTACATAGTTGAAAGACAGCCAGGACTACATAGAGAGACCTTGTCCTTTTGGGTTTGGTTTTGTTTTGTTTTTTCCCTTTGGTTTTTTGAAATAAAATTTCTCTGTGTAGCCCTGGCTTTCCTGAAATTCATTCTGTAGATAAGGCTGGCCTCAAATTCAGAGATCTGCCTGCCTCTGCCTCCTGAGTACTAGGATGAAAGACCTACACCACCATGCCCAGCATGAGAGACCTTGTCTTAAAATTATACACACACACACTGTGAGATCCTAGAATCTGGGCACTTTCTCTCACTACACTCCTGACATTGTCCTCTGCTGATGAATTGCTGCAGAAGGTACTCTTGCCCCTAGCTATAAAGTGGCGTTGCTGAGTCTACGGCCTGTCTTCCTACAGTTGGTGAACAAACAGTTGTGCGGAGCTTTCCCATTGCTTCAATCACCAAGGAGAAGAAGATAACCATGCAGAACCAGCTCCAGCAGAGCGTGCAGGAAGGGTTGCAGATCACATCAGCGTCTTTCCAGGTACACCATGAGTGTTTCAGATTTTACAATATTTGCATAGGCCTTTTCCACTTGATGTCCCTAATTCCAAACTTCATGTTTTCTGAGTACTTTCAACTTCATATTTCCACATACACAATACTCAACATGTAGCAAGGAAGGAAGGCCCTTCTAATAAAAAAAAAATATATATCTTGTACAAGTCTAGTAATGTAGCTGTTTTCTATGGTTGTGAGGTCAGAAGTTAGAGGCGCAGCATAAGAAGGAGAGTGTCTTGGAGTGTCTTTGACTTTGGACTCTACTTCAGGGTTCCTTTGGCCAACAAATTGTCAATCAGAAACACAGTGGCTCTTGTTCACTGATGACTTATTTCTAAACTCCTCCTGGATAAAACTTTCAGTAAAAATAACTCTGTTTCAGAAAGAAATTCTCTATTGCTTTTATTTGTGTGTGTGTGTGTGTGTGTGTGAGAGAGAGAGAGAGAGAGAGAGAGAGAGAGAGAGAGAGAGAGAGAGAAAGTAAACCTCTTAAGGAGTTTAGAGCTAAGACACTGTTGTCAGGAATAACTGAACGACCCCTGATTGAACCGTGACTTCCCAAACCTGTGGAAACAGTGATGCAGGGGAGAAGTCTGCGTAGGAGGAGTGACCTCCCTCCATTGTTCCTTTTTCAAAGTTCATGTCCATGGTAGTTTGGTTTTCCTATCCTTTGCTCCTTGTTGCTGACTTCTCAGACTCCCAAGAAGCTCAAGGCTTGCCTCTCTCCTCCTTGTGGAGCGGCCTTCTCTCTTGTGTAGACCAGGCTGGCCTCAGGGCTGTGCTTCCTGTACTCTCTCACACCGAAGCTGCTGCCTTAGTCCTGGAACCGGCTCACAGCTGTAACTACTAGGGCTTTTCTTACTGTTCCACTTAAATATTGCCTGTCTACACTTGTGAAAGTGACTTTTCTATTCCTAGATTTGTATTTTATGATGACTTGGAGTCAGTTCTCTCTGCCCACCATTACGTGGGTTCTAGGAGTCAAACTCAGGTTACAAACACCTTTACCTGCTGAGCCATCTGACCAGTCACACTTTTTTCTTTTAAACTTTTAAAATTGTATTTCATATTACCCAAAGTCTCTACAACTTCCAAAATCCTATAACTTCTAAAGTTATAGTATTGTTACTAATATTTTTATTTAATATTGCTATTTTTTCTGTTCACTTTCATTTTCTTGTTTGTTTTTGTTGTTTTCAGTGATATGAGTAAAAGTTGTCAAGAAATCCTTAATGCTTCTGATAGGTCAATCTCTTTTATTTTTAGTTGATTAAAGTAGCATTTGATGAAGAAGTCAGTCCAGAAGTGGTCGACATCTTTAAGAAGCAGCTGATGAAGTTCCGTTACCCTCAGTCCATTTTCAGCACCTTTGCTTTTGCTGCTGGACAAACTACCCCACAAATCATTTTACCCAAGCAGAAAGAAAAGAACACCTCCTTCCGGTAAGAGGAACTATGGGTCTCTAGAGCATCTTCACCCCTTCCATAGCTAATGGAAAGGAAGTAATCTTTTATTAATGATGGCTTTTCTCATACCTTGTGTGTGTGTGTGTGTGTGTGTGTGTGTGTGTGTGTGTGTTCATGACCTCACACATGCCATTCGTGTGTGGAGACCAAAGGACACCTTGTGGGACACACTTCTCTCCTTTCTCCATGTGGGTCCCAGGGGTTAAACTCAGATCATCAGTATCAAGCATCTTTTTCTGCACTGAGCCATTTTGCTAGCCCTTTGAACTCCTAATGTATATCTTATTGTCTCATCAATTAAAACTCATTTTCAAAAGTATTTTTAAATATCTTGAGTTGTTATTTTTGCCTCTTAAAAAGAATTATTCTTTTTCTATGCTTGAACAGGTTTATAGCTAATTAGAGATAAGATATTATGCATACCTAAAACTTATAAGAAATAAGTGTTGCCAACCATTATTGTCATGTGACCTCAGAGAAAGTTTGAGTTGAACGAAGGGGATCTTTTGGTGCTAGACTGAAGACTTGCTAATGTGATTTATGGGGCCACGGTGGAGGCCACGGCATGGACAGGGAATGAGCTTGGGAATGCCAAAAAACAAACCCAGAAGTTTAAGGTTTGAGTGATCAACTAGGCATGGTGGTACACTCTTTAATTCCAGCACTTGGGAGGCAGAGGCAGGTGGGTTTCTGTGAGTTCAAGACATGACTGATTTACATAGCAAATTCCAGGACAGCTGGGTTACATTGGAGATTCTGTGTCAGGTGGAGGTGGTAGGGACATTTGAGTGATCAGTAGTTTATGTCAGACTTTAAGTTTTTGTACTTTTTACCTAATGGCAGTGTCATTTATAGGAAAATCATTCTCCACAATAAGGAAAGTGCTGTGAAGAAGAAGCTTAGCAAAGCCATGCACTGCAGTTATACGATACATAGGATAGGATGTGGGTATGTGCAATAGAGATGTCAAAATATTAGTGGTGCCCTTGTAGTAAACTGATTTTATCTTTGGTTCTGTGACTTCTAGAACTTTCTCAAAAACAATTGTGAAAGGTGCCAAGAAGGCAGGAAAAATGACAATTGGGAGGCAGTATTTATTAAAGAAGAGAACAGGAACAATTGTGGAAGAGAGAGTAAATCGTCCTGGGTGGAATGAAGAAGATGATATTTCTGGTATGTGAGAATTATTTTCCATAATTCAATTTTCTTCTTTCTTTCCTTCTTTCTTTTCTTTTGCTTTTTTTTCTTTTTTCTTGGGATAGGGTCTCACTGTGTAGACCTAACTGGCCTTAAACTCATAGAAATTCACTTTCCTCCACCTCACAAGTGCTAAGATTAAAAGTGAGTGTGGCCATGCCCACTTATTCTTACATGAATAACAGGAGACTAAGTTGTACTTGGATGTAAACTCAGCCGTTTCTCAGAACTGGTAAGATAAGTTTTTACTAATATTCTCTTGTTTAGGTAGAATTTTGGTTGACTTTTTTTTTTAAAGGCAGGGTCTCAAGTATTGCAGACTGGCCTTAAACTCACCATATATCTAAGGATGAGTCTCATCCTCTTATCTTTGCCTCCTAGGTGCTTAGGTCACAGATGTATGCACCCCCACACCTGTTTTGTAGAGCTGCAGCCACTGTAGCAGCTGAGCTACATCCTCAGCCTGATTGTGTGACCTTAGACTGCTCCTTTGCTAAGTCCAGCTTTGTCTTCTTAAATGGAGAAAGAAGGAAATCCTATGTATAAAGTAAGAATGAGGGTATAAGGCAGATATCTGTGACCCTTAGGCCAGTCTGCTCTACAGAGCTAGTTCCAGGACAGCCAGGGCTACACAGAGAAACCCTGTCTCAAAAACAGACCAAAAAAAAAAAAAAAAAACCAGAGTGAGGGACTAGGATAGGATAGTGAATATTCCACACTGAAGATCAGGGAGACCTAGGATGGAGAAAAACTGAAGAACAATTAAAAAATATGTATATATATATATTTAGCCAAGATATTTTTCAGCTGGCAAAAATAGAAGAAAATAAGATATCATGTTGAATGATCTTTTTTTTCTTTCCAACTTTTAACTAAGTATTGAGTATGCTATGGATATAATACTACATAAAAAATGATCTAATGGAACGGGAAATAATATATTCTTTTTCCATCTCAAGATCTTAGATTTCCTCACTAGTAATTGTACAATTAGTACCTGTAAGATTGTTTAAAAAGAAACCTCATTTTTAGTGAGAGTATTGTGTAAAATGTATTCATCCAGTTTGCTAAGATTAAAAAAAAAAAAAACTGTTAGATTTTATGTGTATATGTACCCCTGTGGGCAATAAGAAGACCTGTTATTCCACTGCTAAAATGAAAACTTATTGGAACTCTGGCCTACTCAAAATCATATACAAAGCATTGCTACTGATTGACTGTTCTAATTCAAAATATTTCATGGAACAAACAAACAAAAACAGTCCATAACTTTGCATAATAGTATATGCTTATAGTCTCAGTTACTGACTAGCCAAGGCAATAGGGTCACTTCAGCTCAAATTCAAGGCCAGCTTGGGGGCCATAGGAAGACCCTTTTTCTAAAAAGAGCTTGGTTATTGAATAAATTCTTTCACATTTAAATCATGGAGGACTCTGAATCTGTGATTATGAAGTGGTGACAGAGTTTTCCATAGACATTACATCCTCTGCTGAGAGGGTTTCCAGGACCAAGTTCAACTTTGCATAGCTTTCCCACTGTGCTGCTAGTTAACTTGGAAGGTTCAATATGAATGTATTCTTTTGAAAGTAAGACAAAATCTTGGATGATGAGTTTATATAGTGATTAATTTTAGTTAACAGATTTAAAGATAAATTTTACTAACAGATTATCTTTTGTGTTATATACAAATTACTGTAGTTTAGTATCAATGACAGGCCTATTGAAACAGAAAAATGTAGCCAATGAATTTAAAAATGACATTATTTTTTGTTGTTGTTTTGTTTCTTTTAGAAATGGGTTCATAGGATGCATTCCAGGCTGTCCTGGAACTCACTCTTTGGAACAGGCTGGCCTTGAACTTCTGGTATTCCTGCCTTTACTTCCCAAATGCTGGGATTTTGGGAATGTACCTACAATGCCTAACTTTGTTTTTAGAAGTTATTTAAATGATATTACTTCCCTAGTTTTTGTTTTTGTTTTCAGTTGAGTCCTGGCAACCCTAACATAAAGACCTTCAAAAGGAAGTTTTGACCCAGGCAGGCCTTGAATATCAGCACTGGGGAGGTAGAGGCAGGCAGATCTCTGAATTCCAGACCATCCTTGTCTACATAGCAAGTTCCGGGTCAACCCAAGCTGTGTAGTGAGACCCTGCCTCCAAAAAGAAGTAGCAGTAGCAGCTGTTGTCGTCATTCTCGTTGCTGTTGTTCTGAGGTTTTCACTCTGAGCCGATCATTTTGACAAAACCTATTTCTGTCTGTCAGTTTCAGATGATAGTGAACTTCCCACAAGTACAACCTTGAAGGCCTCAGAGAAGTCGACAATGGAACAGTTGGTGGAAAAAGCGTGTTTCAGAGATTATCAGCGGTTAGGTTTGGGAACCATAAGTGGCAACTCCTCTCGTTCAAAACCAGAGTATTTCCGAGTCACTGCCTCCAACAGGCTGTATTCGCTATGCCGGAGGTAAGGATCAGTGGGCTTCAGAAAGAGACCTTTCTTTATTTCCCATTTGAATTATTCCAGAAACATGATTCTGGAGCTATGTAAACTTAAGAGAGATGTTTTGTGCAATAGGAGATGGCATCCCGTTGGAGTCTCAGAACAGGTAGCTCACTGAAAAGTACCTCTGCCTGTCCTCTCTATAGGCCGTTTTCCTTATTCAGCTTTCATTGTGTAGTTTGTCTGTTTCCTGGCATGTGTGAAGATGAGCTAGAGTAAGAATAGCATTTGCCCAGACAGATGGAAGAGAAGAGTGTTTGCTGTAGGCCTGAGCTCCACAGGCAGTTCCCAGGGCCAAAGAGTAAAAATTTGCATGTGCTTAGCTCTGCCACCAAAGCAGCCATAGACTAAGGAGTGAGTAGGTTTGGCATGTCTTGGCATTAAGATATAGTTTGTGACTCAGACATAGACAGAGGCTCTTGGGTATTGTCTACTTAGAGTATTTTTCAAAGAAACAGGGAATGAAAATGAACACATCTTTTCTGTGTTCTCGGCACTTATTGCTGTTTTCCAGAATGGTAAGCTCTCTTTTATACTTTACTGCATATAAAAATATATTGTCTCTAAACCTACATTCCACCCTCCACAAGTTTAATACTTTGATTACAAGGTAGGTGATTTTATTTATATTTATAAATTTCTAATTTCATTAAGTAGTACTAAAAGTAATTTGTAAATGGCAAACCTTGTATATTTTAGAAAGTTGCCTTAATGCTACTATTAGTCTCAACTCTACTTATTGAAGAATTATAGGTACATTGTTTTAAATGGTAATAAAGTTTCCATGAATTTATAAAATGATTACATGATTTTGTAAACTTGAAAAACAAGTTGGGAATATATTTTGAGACTGTGGCCAAGGAAAATATTCGTATGAAAACTAAAAATTTAGAATCCTATTCAGAATATACTGTCATTTTTCTGGACTTTTCTGTCCCTCATACTAACTCCTCTGTGTAAATACGTACAAGTGCAATTGTAAGTTTAATGTCATGCTAAGGAAAATGTTCTATCAGAATTATGTTTGCTAGTGAGAGAATAGATGTCATCATTTATCATTCCAATCTTTCTGAAACAGTTAAATCTCTTTGTTAAAAGCTTATAACGATTGTCCTGGTTACCTTTTTGGTAATTAAAATATAATTACATAATTTCCCCCTTTTTTCCCCTCTTCCAACCCCTCCCATGCATCACCACCCCCTTTTCTCTCATTTAAATCAATAGCATGTATGTATGTATGTATGTATGTGTGTGCATGTGTGTGTGTGTGTGTGTGTGTGTGTGTGTGTGTGTGTGTATAGCCTTCTCAGTCCATATAAATGTTACTTGTCTTAGTTGGGGTTTCTATTGCTGTGATGAAACACCATGACCAAGTTTGGGAGGAAATGGTTTATTTCATACATACTTCCCTGTCACAGTTCATCAAAAATAATGAGTATAGGAGCTCACACAGGGCAGAAACAGGGTCACAAGAACTGATGCAGAAGCCATGGATAGGTGCTGCTTACTGTCTTGCTTCCCAGGACTTGCTCAGACTGCTTCCATACAAACCCAGGACCACCAGCCCATGGATGGCACTACTCCCAATCTGGGCTCTCTTACAACAATCACAATTAAGAAAATGCCCTACAGGCTTGCCTACAGCCTGATCTTATGAAGACATTTTCTCAATTGAGATTTTTCTCCTCTGATGACTCTAGCTTGTATCAAGTTGTCATAAAACTAGCCTGTGTGTGTGTACACAACATATGTCTGTATGTTTTTGTGTATTATTTCAGGGCTAACCAATTGGTATTGGATAACCATTGTAGGGGCCCTTCCCTAAGTAAGACTATGTCTCCGTTCTCAACATTCTTGAGTTGCCTATAGTTTTTTATGTATGATTGAGGCCTGGTGGTCTTTCCCCACCCACTTTACATGTCTATTGTTGTCCTAATAGAGGACTGTTGGAACACTTCTTATTAGAAGGCATTTATGGTAGTGGATGAAAAGAATACATATCAACCAAACTACTAACAGGAAATACAGTAACAGTCTAGAAGGAGAAAAGAGGGGGAAGCATGTAAAGATTTAAGTTAATGTTCTGATATATTAATTAATGCTGGAAATTAATATGGTGGCAATTATTAATTGACCAGCTAATTCCCCAACTACTCACACTGAGACCTTTTAATATTTCAAAGCTTAGGCCTTAGCTGGGCAGACTCTCAACTAAAGCTCATCTAAGTTAACCGACCCACCTAGCCCCATCCAGCCACATGGTTAGCTATAACTTCCAGGCCTAGGGTCACATCTGTCTCCCCCATATCTCCTGTCAAAAACTTTTCTTTATTCCCAGAGTTCCTTTCTCCCTCCCAGGAAGTCCCGCCTTTGTCTCTCTACTGGCCAATCACAGGCTTTATCCTTTTATTGACCAATTAACTTGGAGGCAAGGTTTGCACAACAAAAGCTGGTATATGTAAGAATTTGCTTGTCTTGGAGCAACCAGGGGTACAGAATTTAACATTGGTATGCATAGCAGCATCAGTCCAAACCCACCAGAAGGAAGAAAAGTAAGACAGAAAATGCAGGTATGAGGTTGAAGACTTAAAAATCACACAAATAAGTAATTATAAATTGACTGAATCTCAATTAAAAAAAAATAGGGAGGCTCTCTTTTTTTTTTTTTTAAGTATTTTGTGGCTATTAAAGGACCTAATTGGGGGGCCTGGAGAGATAGCCGAGTTTGGTTAAGAGCATTGTGCTTGCAAACAAGAAGCCTGGTATGACTGTCCTCTGAAAGGCTATACCAGCAACTGACTGAGACAAATGCAGATACTTGCAACACCATTAGACTGAGGTCAGGGACACATATGGAAGAGTTAGAGGAAAGACTGAAGGAGCTGAAGGGGATGGCAACCCCATAGGAAGAACAACAGGGTCAACTAACCCAGACCCCTCAGAGCTCCCAGAGAGCTCTAAGCCAAAAACCAAGGAGTATACAAGGGCTGGTTTCTGGCCCCCGGTAGATGTGTAGTGGAGGAGGCCCTGTGTGGCCTCAGTGGGAGAGAATGCACCTAATCCTGTGGAAACTTGATGCCCCAGGGAAAAGGGTGATGGTGGTGGGTGGACTAGTGGGAGGGGGAGCACCCTCTCAGAGCTGGGGGGATGAAGAACTTGAAGAGAGGGGATCATTTCTGAGGATCAACTTTTAGAATATAAATAAATAAAATAATTTAATAAAAAAGGAATTAATTAATGTACAAAAATGCAAAAGATCTGGGCCTAAAAGGTTATAAAATATACCATATAAAACTTAAAACAAAACTATTGTCACTATAAAAATGTCACAGTAGACATTAAAGAAAAATTACTATGAAACAAAAATACTAAAAATAAAAAGCATCACTAATAATGAAGTCCAAGTAGAGTTACTACAGAATTAAGAGCTGCCTTCACACTTGACATTCAGTCGGAAAAAAAAAATTACCACATTGATAATTTAAAAGAAAAATATGTAATAAGTAAAATAAAAAGTATGTACTACATGGAAAAATATTTTAGATCAATATACATAATGATTTTTACTTTTAAAAATCTTTCAAAAACAGGAAATAGAAACTATTCTCTGTAGCTCCTGCTCTGGCCAGATCTTACAACTCTCTGAGGAGAAGTCATTTAATGCTAAAGTATTGAAAGTTTTTCTCTTTCAACTTCAGGGCAAGAATTCCCATCATCACTCCTGTATAGTGTAGTGCAAAAAACTAGATAAAATGGTAGGAAACCTGAAGGAACCTAGAGGTAAAATTTTAAAGTAAGTAAGTAAATTTGGTAAGTGATATAAATTGGTGATGCAATAACTAGTCAGATGACAATCAAAACCAAACTTTTACAAAAAGAATTTTTTAATGATGATATTTAGCTAATGCCAGTTCTATAAACAATGACATTAAGAAATGCTCACTACTTCAGAGAAAATATAATGGAAGATGTTCAGCACTACACTATGAAACATTCAAACTATTAAGATCATTAAAAGTTCAAATAAATTGATATTTCAAGTTCTTAGATACTCCATATTCTAATATATGCAGTTCCTCCAGGAGTTGACCTGTAGATACATTGAAGCCTCAGTGTAAAGCCCACCAATGAAGACTGAGAAAGTGCTTATAAGACTTTAAACATAGCAATACAGAAGACCAAGAGTAGTCCAAGTAGACTTACAGAAAAATACAACAAGCTATAACGGTTTTATGTAACAGAAGTAAGTAACCATGGAGAGAGACTCAAGGATGGACTAAGCATGTACTGTCCTTGCAGAGGACATAAGTTTGGTTCCTATAACCCATGTTGCAAGAATTCACAGCATCATATAACTCTAGCACCAGGGATCTGATGCCCTCTTGTACACCATGGACACCTGCACTCATACACAGACCTATACAGACACATGATTTAAAACATACCACAAAATGTGGTACATCTACACAATGGAGTACTACTCAGCTATTAAAAAGAATGAATTTATGAAATTCCTAGCCAAATGGATGGACCTGGAGGGCATCATCCTGAGTGAGGTAACACATTCACAAAGGAACTCACACAATATGTACTCACTGATAAGTGGATACTAGCCCCAAACCTAGGATACCCAAGATATAAGATACAATTTGCTAAACACATGAAACTCAAGAAGAATGAAGACTGAAGTGTGGACACTATGCCCCTCCTTAGAATTGGGAACAAAACACCCATGGAAGGAGTTACAGAGACAAAGTTTGGAGCTGAGAGGAAAGGATGGACCATGTAGAGACTGCCATATCCAGGGATCCACCCCATAGTCAGCATCCAAACGCTGACACCATTGCATACACTAGCAAGATTTTATCGAAAGGACCCAGATGTAGCTGTCTCTTGTGAGACTATGCCAGGGCCTAGCAAACACAGAAGTGGATGCCCACAGTCAGCTATTGGATGGATCACAGGGCTCCCAATGGAGGAGCTAGAGAAAGTACCCAAAGAGCTAAAGGGATCTGCAACCCTATAGGTGGAACAACATTATGAACTAACCAGTACCCCGGAGCTCTTGACTCTAGCTGCATATGTATCAAAAGATGGCCTAGTCGGCCATCACTGGAAAGAGAGGCCCATTGGACACGCAAACTTTATATGCCCCAGTACAGGGGAACGCCAGGGCCAAAAAGGGGGAGTGGGTGGGTAGGGGAGTGGGGGTGGATGGGTATGGGGGACTTTTGGTATAGCATTGGAAATGTAAATGAGCTAAATACCTAATAAAAATGGAAAAAAAAACATACCACAGAGAGAGATTAAGATAGTCTTGAAGTAGTGCAAGCAAACTAAGGAAAAAAAGAAACATTGTATCAGCCTAGAACATGGACATTGGTTTTAGAGAAAAGCAGTGGATGGAAGTTTTTTTGTATTTTTTAATAAATAGTCCTGAAGATACATATATATGAGGAAAATTAATCTTGACTCCTAGCTTATACATAAAAATCTCAATTCTCATTGATTTATAGACGTACATATAAAATGTTTTTAAAGTAAAGCTTCTATAAAAATTAGAGAATGGCCAGGTGATGGTGACACACACCTTTAATATCAGAAGGCAGAGGCAGACAGAACTCTTGAGTTTGAGGCCAGCCTGGTCTACAGAACAAATTCTAGGAGAGCCAGGCTACACAGAGAAACCCTGTCTTGAAAATACTGATACATATATTTTTTCAAGAACTTGAGATAGATTCCTTGAGACAGGGTTACCCACCCTGTAAAACAAAAAATAACCCCTCCACATTAGGGCATTAGGGCATTAAGAGAGCAAAACAGAGCACTTTTTTGAGGCACTGTTCACACCTATAATGACAGCACTCTAGATGCTGAAACAGGACAATCTCTAAAATTCAAGGACTACATGGACTACAGTGAGAACATGTCTCAAAAACAAAAGGAAGAAAGAAGAGAGGAAGGAAGGAAGGATAAGGTGAAGTTAAAATGATAGCAAGAGAATTTAATAATAAATTTTTCATAAGAAAATGATTATTTAGGGAGGAAAAAAATAAACACAAAATCATCCATTCAATTGTCTACATCCTTTTGGGTCCCAAATAACTGCAGGGTGTTTCTTTTTTTTTTAATTTCTGGGTTTTTTTTATTAGATATGTTCTTTATTTACATTTCCTAGTTTCCCCTCTGAAAACCCCCTATCCCCTCCCCCTCTCCCCCTGCTCACCAACTCACCCATTCCTGCTTCCTGGCCCTGGCATTCCCCTATACTGGGGCAAAGAACCTTCACAGGACCAAGGGCCACTCCTTTCTTTGATGACTGTAGGCCGTCCTCTGCTACATATGCAGCTAGAACCATGAGTCCCACCATGTGTTTTCTTTGGTTAGTGGTTTAGTCCCAGGGAGCTCTGGAGATACTGGTTAGTTTTTATTGTTCCTCCCGTGGGGCTGCAAACCCCTCCAACTCCTTGGGTACTTTCTCTGGCTCCTTCATTGGGGACCCTGTGCTCTGTCCAATGGATGGCTGTTAGCATCCACTTATGTATATGTCAGGCACTGGCATAGCTTCTCAGGAGACAGCTATATCAGGCTCCTGTCAGCAAGCTCTTGTTGGCATCCACAATAGTGTCTGGTTTTGGTGGTCCATGTAACTTCTTCCATGGATATTTTGTTTCCCCTTCTAAGAAGGATGGAAGTATCCACACTTTGGTCTTCCTTCTTCTTGAGTTTCATGTGTTTTGCAAATTGTATGTTGGGTATTCTGAGATTCTGGGCTAATATCTACTTATCAGTGAGTGTATGTCATGTGTGTTCTTTTGTGATTGGGTTACCTCACTTAGGATGATATCCTCCAGATCCATCCATTTGACTAAGAATTTCATAAATTCATTGTTTTTAATAGCTGTATAGTACTCCATTGTGTAGATGTACCACATTTTCTGTATCCAATCCTCTGTTGAGGGACATCTGGGTTCTTTCCAGCTTCTGGCTATTATAAATAAGGCTGCTATGAACATAGTGGAGCATGTGTCCTTCTATGTACACTCTAGCCCATTTTAGCTCCTAGATAAAGAAAGGCACATAGATATCATATTTTTATTAACAAGCCACAAGCACTAATAGCTGGACAGATTCTGATCTATTCTAACCTGACTAGGCTGCTACTACCCAGTTAAATGCCCTCTTACTGGCTTCTGGTCTTGCCCTGTTCTCTCTGGTCCATGTGTGTCTTCATGGCTGCTTTCTCATTGACCTCTCATGGTGAATCCTCCTTGTGGGGTCTGGAAGTCATCTCACAAACCACTCAGACACCAATCTCAGTCAAATAGGGATGGTTTATTGAATGCCATACCCCAAGACTGATCTATCGGGCCACAGGACAGATTTGGGAGTTTGACTGTGACATTGAGTTAAGATTCTACAGGGCTTTTTAAGCCTGATATCTACAAACATCTGTGCCACATTATTCCACCAATCAGGATTTAGAGATAGGGGATTTCCTTAAGAACATGACTTTGTTGTACACTTACCCTGCTCCCATCGGTTGGGGGTTCAACTGTGGCAGGGGACTTGTCTAACTTTCATGTCTTGACTTGCCAACCAGATGTCAGTTACATATACATGGCTCTTTCTCTCAAGTGGGATGTTAGTTCTCAGGGAGGTCTTGGGAACTTAAACTTTATTCCACCCCTACTCAAAATGGAAGTCTTGTAAATAGATGCAGGTGTCTCTCTTATGTTGGGACCCATCCCAGCAGCAGCTTATAAAGCCAAATACCATAAAAGCTCACACACGGGTGCAGGAAGTGCTTCTGGGTGGTTGATTTGGGCTCAAGCTTATTGTAGCTAACTAGAACAAAGCAGCTCTAACTGACTTCTGTAGTGATTGGTTTCCACACCAAAGCACAGAACATAACAGAATATGCAATCAACTTGAGCATGAAAAAGTTTCCTAGTAACAGCAGAAACAACATTGAGAGAGTCTCCTTATAACATTAGTAGCAGCACAAATGGCAGGGAAGCCGGGTAGCAGTTACCTAGGCCTTAACACTTTCCCTAGGCTTTAACTTTCCATCTGGGCCTTAACACTCCTGCCCTCTCCATTTGGTTTCTCCTTGTGTTCTTCTCTACCTCTAGGAACCCCCTGACTGGGATCAGAAGTCTCCCCCTATCACCTCTGCCCAGCTAACTGGCTGATTAGCTCTTTATTACCAATCATAACATAGAAACCAGAGATGCGTGACCATGTCAGCATCTGAGCTGCAACCAGTTGTCTGAATACACAGTGCACAAAACCATCCCCCAGTAATTCTGACCCCAAAAGAAGAAATAGAAATAGAAGTGTCTAGTAAATATATGAAAAATTGTTCATCTTTAGTCCTTACAAAAATGGGCCAAAGTGGGATTCAGCTCCAGAGGAGGCCCCCATGGCCTGACACTATTACTGAAGCTCCAAAAAGGGATCTATCATGACTGCCCTCCCAAAGACCCAGCAAGCAGCTGAAAGAATCAGATGCAGATATTCGCACCCAACCAATGGACAGAAGCAGCTGACCGCTGTTGTTGAATTAGGGAAGGCTGAAAGAAACTAAGGAGAAGGGTGATCCTGTAGGAGAACCCCCGGGATCTCTCAAACACTGGACCACCAAACAGGCAGCATACACCACCTGATATGAGGCCCCCAACACACATACAGTAGAGGAGTTCTGGGTCTGTGCTCATTCAGAGATGATGCACCTAGCCCTCAAGAGACTGGAGGGCCCAGAGAGTTTAGAGGTCAGGTGGGGTGAGCTGGGGAGGAGGTGTGAGATGTGGAGCAGTCGGAGGGTGAATGGGGAGCAGGGGGCAGGGAATGGAATATGGAGTGTAAAAAATAAATTAAAAATAAATAACATTTTTTAAAAGATATATGAAATTCCCTGAAAATTAATTGTAAGGTTTTTTAATTTAAAAAAAATTTTTTCTTTTATTGAATATTTTTTTTCTTTTTTCTTTTTTTTTTTCTGTATAGCCCTGGCTGTCCTGGAACTCCCTTTGTAGACCAGGCTGGCCTTGAACTCAGAAATCCGCCTACCTCTGCCTCCCAAGTGTTGGGATTAAAGGTGTGTGGCACCAATGCCTGGCTGAATTTTTTCTTTATTTACATTTCAAATGTTATCCCCTTCCCTGGCTTCCCCCCATCCCCGGAAACTCCCTATACCATCTGCCCTCCCCCTGCTTCTATGAGAGTGCTCACCCACCCACTCTCACCTTCCTGCACTGGCATTCCCCTACACTGGGGCATCTAGTCTTCACAGGACCAAGGGCCTCTCCTCCCATTGATGCCCATAAGGCCATCCTCTCCTACATACATATGCATCTGGAGCCATGGGTCGCATGAGTCAGGGGGGGCTGTGGGGGGGGCTGGTTGGTTGGTATTGTTGTTCTTCCTATGGGTTGCAAACCCCTTCAGCTCCTTCAGTCCTTTCTCTAACTCCTCTATTGGAGACTCCATGCTCAGTTCAATGGTTGACTGCGAGCATCCACTTCTGTATTTGTCAGGCACTGGCAGAGCCTCTCAGGAGACAGCCATAGCAGGCTCCTGTTAGCAAGTGCTCCTTGGCATCCACAAGAGTGTCTGGGTTTGGTGACTGTATATGGGATGGATCCCCAGGTGGGGCAGTCTCTGGATGGCCTTTCCTTCAGTCTCTGATATAACATAAACTTAGTTAATCTTTAATCCAAACCTTTGGGTCTCTGGGAGTTCAAAGACAGGTTGATCTCCATCAAATTCCAGGCTAGTATTTAATAAGCCCATGACTGTAAATAAACAAACATTACTATATGGTGTTAATGAAATGGTTAAACTTGGTTTGACATTTGCACATCTTGTTGTCATACCAAACCATTTGGTTTTGATTTTCAATCCTTTTACTTCTCTAGCAATCCCAGTAGCGGCAGGTGGGTCTCTGTGAGTTCAAGGCCTTCTTCCTGTGTATGGCAAGCTCCAGGCCAAACAGAGCTACATGATAAGACCCTAGCACAAAAAAAAAAAAAAAAAAAAAAAAGAATTTAAATGAACTTCCAAATTTTATGATACATCTTAGCCAATATGTTTCTGCATGTTTAAATTCAGTGATATTATGCTATTTACACTTTTACATTATCTCCCCCCCCCACCTTGTTTCTTACCCTTCTTCTCCCCAAACACTCTTATTCCCTCTGCCATTCCTAAAGCTATCCTGGCCTTTTAGTCATACCTCAAGCTGTACAAGACAGTAGTTTACCAAGAGTAGCCCGCTGCTATCGACACAATCGCCTGCCCGTCGTATGTTGGAAGAACTCGAGAAGTGGTACTCTGCTCCTCCGATCTGGAGGATTCCATGGGAAGGGAGTTGTTGGTCTATTCAAGTCACAGAACTCCCCTCAAGCCGGTAAGAATTTCTGTACAGCACAACTCTCACTGGAGTATTCCTAAAACTCAGCCAGGCAACAACAGTCCAAGGCCTGTGGTCTCAATCCCTTGGGAGACTGAGGCAGGACCACTTGATCCCAGGAGTTTAGATGCCATTGTGAGACCAGAGAGACAGTCTTCCCAGAATTAAAGGGACTAAAACCTGGGCTCCAGCTGCCACTCCCGACACTTTTGTCACTGTCCACATGCAGAGTGCACAAGGCTGGGCTTAAGTGAAGACAGCAGCAGGCCTGTGGGACGTCACATTGCACTGCCATCTTACTACCATAGCTCATCTTCTCTGGATTTTGATCAATAACAGTTTTGGTTCTAGGCTGCTTTCATTCTGGCAATCAGAATATCTGTCCATTGTTGGAATTAGATTGTACCAGTCTTTGGTATTTTTTCTGAAAAGTAATCTAGATAATGTAACAGCTGTAGAGATAAAAAAGGGGTTTTGTCTTGTGTGGCATGGGCATACACATGAACCACAACAGCAAACTTGACTAGAATGCAGCTTTCAAGAGGTTTCAGACAGAGAATCTTTTAGAAAACTAGGGAAGTAGGAAGTGATATTGTCCCTTGTCCTGGGGATGTTTTTGAGTACCATAACCAAAGGTCTTGAGCTATAATTTGCTGACTCTTTTCAGAGTTTCTGGTTAAACTTTGGCCCACCACAGTATTAGATATGATTTGGGGAGTAGCATTCTTTCCTCTTTAGAATACAGAGTCTCTGATCAAGAAGAGCCATGTGTTTTTTGAGATCTCTATTTTCATCCACTTCCCTCCAGTGTGCCCCCTCATAATGTGCTTGATTGAGGGCACCATGCAGTGCTGTATTTGCCTGGGTTGGCTTTTCTGCAGTACTGAAATTAAAGGAGGTTGATTTTACCACTTTCTGTTTTGGGGAGTTCTTCCAAGCCAGAGTGTGCCGGTCTAAAGGCAGAAAGCCTGTGAGCTCAAGAGCATTTGCAAGCATATTCTGGTACCGTAGGAAAGTTATTCCACTGCGTTCTGATGTATATGATAGGAATTTCATTTTTATATCCTAGTATGTATTTTATATTTCTAAATAAATATATTTGTTTATGTTTTGATGTTTTTCAAATTGGGATGTGCCTCCTAATTGATGTGATCAGAAAGGATAATGTCATAGTTAAACAGCACATGACCCTTATAATTGATGTTGTTGTAGAGCAAATAAAAATAATGCTAATTATTTTCTGTTTAAGGTATAAGAAAATATATGATTCTATTGTCCTTTTAGTACACCTCTTTTCGGGGCCTGAGCTTGACAAGGCTATAGTAACACCTGTAATCCCAATACTTGGGAGGGGTGGAGGCAGAGGAGCAGTATTAAAGGGTCAGCCTCAACAATATGACTTTGTTCTGTATCCAACCTTAATTAAAAATTAAAAATACAGGCTGGAGAGACGGCTCGGTGATTAAGAGTACTGACTGCTCTTCCAGAGGCCCTGAGGTCAATTCCCAGCAACCACATGGTGACTCACAACCATCTGTGATGGGATCCAATGCCTTCTTCTGGTGTGTCTGAAGACAGCTACAGTGTATTCATATACATAAAATAAATAAATATTGTTTTAAAATGAAGAATACACACGTAATTCTTTTAAAAACTGAAGAATGCACACACACAGAGGGCCTGAACCCATTTCAGTGATTCAGTTTTATTTCACACTAGGCTCATATTTCTGCCAACTATTTGCTTTATACTTGTTTGTATTTGTGCCCATATTCTGCCCTCCTTTAGAAAGACCAGAGAATGTGGCAAAAGTGGCTCCGATATTGCTCCTGTCTTCCTCTATTCTTCCAGCAACAGAGCCCCACAAGCTCATGGCCTCTGTTAAGCCAATCGGGAATCCTCACATTTGCCTACTCTGAAATACCATTCTCCCTCTCTGCTCCCACACAGTAGCCTGGGCAGGATGGGAGAAGGTTATCATGGAGACGTTTGTTAGTCTTCATTTTGATTATCAGCACACCTGCCTGTGCTTAGAAGGCCAGTCCTGCCCTGTGCTTAGAAGGCTAGTCCTGCCCTGTGCTTAGAAGGCCAGTCCTGCCCTGTGCTTAGAAGGCTAGTCCTGCCCTGTGCTTAGAAGGCCAGTCCTGCCCTGTGCTTAGAAGGAGGCTAGTCCTGCCCTGTGCTTAGAAGGCTAGTCCTGCCCTGTGCTTAGAAGGCCAGTCCTGCCCTGTGCTTAGAAGGCTAGTCCTGCCCTGTGCTTAGAAGGCTAGTCCTGCCCTGTGCTTAGAAGGCTAGTCCTGCCCTGTGCTTAGAAGGCTAGTCCTGCCCTGTGCTTAGAAGGCTAGTCCTGCCCTGTGCTTAGAAAGCTAGTCCTGCCCTGTGCTTAGAAGGCTAGTCCTGCCCTGTGCTTAGAAGGCTAGTCCTGCCCTGGCTTTTCAGACTTGGGCCCTTTATGGGAGAATGATGAGCAACTGAGAAGTAGGTGTATTGAAACCAGCATCAAAAGGCAAGCCACAGAATACATTTAACGTCTAACTGGCTTATATTTGGGTGTGGTAGCATGAAATTATACATGTTTTTCTTTTGTATTACAGTTTCTACCTCCTCTTTAGAATCTTCCAGTAGCATAGAGCAAGAAAAGTACTTGCAAGCCTTATTGACTGCAGTCATTGTCCATCAGAAACTCAGAGGCAGCAGTACTCTCACTGTCAGACCAGCACTTGCTCTGTCCCCAGGTAAGAGCTGATGATGCTTTCCTTGACAACCCCTCTGAAAAGGCAGGGTCTGTTTCCGAGTCAATCCCTTTAGATACGTACTTTTAGCTAATTCAACATGACTGTAACATTTTTACCATGAAAGACCATAACTTGAGCTTCTTTTACTTAGAAATCAAAGCACCACTGTTAATGTCTAGTAATTAGTAGCTATGTGTAGAGATTCAAATATTTTCTTTTAAAAAGAGTAAAAATGTAAGAGATATCAAACATAAAGTAATCCCTAAGATCTATAAAGTTATACTATAAAGTTGAATGTATAACTTGAAAAATCTGGTTATTAAATATGTAATTTATTTAAATTATCATATAAACTTGAAATTCCCAAAATTCCTTTAGCCTTTTATGATTTTTGCATTAGTTTGTTTTCTGTAGATTTGGATGAAGCATTAAGACTTGTACTAATATTCTGTTTCAGTTATCATGTGATGGAACCCCAAAGGGTTCATGTAGAGGTAACCCTAATTGTTAGACAGGAGCATGTGACTTGAGAAGTTGGTCTCTTTGGCTTAATCAGCTATCTGAATTACCTCAACATAAGCAGAAAGTGGCTTTTCTTGCAAAGTAACACCATGCATGCCTTTCTTCATTTATCATTGGATTCTCTGATTGCACTTGCCAAACCTAACTCTATAATCTTTCAAATATGTGTTATCTCTGCTAAAATAATAACATTGCCATGTTATCTCTAATAAAGCTTTTGGGATTTAAAAAGTACAATGTTTGGCAGCAATTAGACATGTGAAGATAACTTTTTGTCATTTGAGTAATGTTAACCTGAACCCCATGGGTTTTTTGTTCTTTTTTTTTTTTTTTTTTTTTGCTAACTTTAGGGACTGAAAGGAGGTCTTCAAGAATGTCCACTGTGCTTAAGCAGGTAGTGCCAGGACATTTGGATGTAAACCCATCCAATAGCTTTGCTCGAGGAGGTTAGTAAGACCAATTTTATAACTGAGCACCAATAGAAGTGTAATAGCTGAGAACATTCTTCTAGATAGTGGATGTTTTAAAAATCAACTAATCATGCTTTTGAGTTATTCTTAATTACCCTTCTCCAATGAATGATCAAATTTATTTCTAGTATGATAACAAATATATTATGCCTTATGGAACAATTAGTATAATTATTAATGGTGTCTTACATGTTTAAATGGTGATGATCCACCAAGTTTACAGGGTAAAAAGACTACTCACAAACTTAGAATAGATACCAGACTGAGCTGTGCCTCCAGAACCTTTAATTATGCTAGTCTTTGAGGGTAAGCTAAAATGATAGCTAAATTTCTCTTCCTGACTCCGTCTGAATATAGCAACTGGCATGAGGAGATAGAAAAGTAGTTACTCCACTCTGGTCTCTGCAAGTTTCTGTGAGCTTTTTTTACTCTGCAAAGATGATTCTAAACCAGGCATCTTGACTGCAAAGTTCTGTTGCTTCACAGTGGAGTCACAACCATAGGTTCTTCCTCTCACTCCCATAAAAAGGCAGACTCCTTGAAAACAAGCCACCTACATGATCTGGGTTCTGCATGGACATTGTCAGTTATAAGTAATTCCTTTCTTCCCAAAAAATAGTACTTTGCATATATAAGTAGCTCTTTGTTAAGAAGGCCTTTCTCATATTTCTGAAACTCTACTGCCACATAATTTTCACATGTTGACCCTTGCTCAAGTGGTGCATACCTGCAATCAAATAGTAACACTCAGGGAGCTGAGACAGACCAGTAATAAGTTAAGGCCAGGCTAAGCGTCAGTAGTTAGAAACTCAATCTAATTTAAAAGCTGCTCTCCTGTTTCCTGTGTTTTGACTAGCTTTGAGTTTCCCAGGTTACTGGGCTGCAGTCCGCTCATTTTCCTCTTCGCACTGTGGGTTCTACAGAATCCCACAGCAGCACTCTGGGTGTTCAGTGACGTCAGATTACCTCTGGGGAAAGCCTCATCCTGACGCAAGCCAGTGCTGAGGTGAATGCCATTTGGAGTCCCTTACACCTGCTTCACCTGGGCTGGTGTCCTTAGCATACTGGCCTAGAGAGCAGCTATCAGTTCCTATAAAATGTCACCCTTTGGGGTGTTTTCTAATGTGGACTACTGATCGCGTTAGACTTGGGTATCAGTTTTGTCCACCAGGAGAGGAACTATTTTTATAGTACCTTTTCATCTGTAGAGTCAATTACTGTTCTCATATTTGAAAATAAAAAAGAACAAGTAATAGCTAAAGCAAAGGTGAGTCTTCTAAGCTCTGAAGAACAAGATTGGTCCTTATAGGCTGTGTTCTTACTAAAATCCACTTGGTCCTTATTTCTAAATAAAATTCACCTTTTCCCCTTTTTGAGAACCATACACATGTTCTGGTAGTCACCGAATACATCGTCAACGCTTCCTGAAGTCACAGTTTTCCCAAGAGCTTTCAGCTTTCTTGGGTCATGTTTCCAGGTAATTTGTTAGGCCTTGATACTATGGTGTTGTTTCCTGATAGTACTATAGCAAAGCACCAGGGTGGTGTCTGAACAACAGGAGTTCAGAGCCAAGGCCAGCAGGTGATTCTCCTGAGGCCTGGGAGGGAAAGGTTTGATGACTGCCTTCTAGGGGCTGAAGATTGTCTAGAAATGAATGACAGTCATTTGCTTGTAGAGCCATCACTCAGATCTCTCTTCTCTGTGACACTCTCTATATCTGCCTTCAAAAGTTTTTTTTTCCTTTTTATAAGGACTCAGTCATATAGTAGTGGGGGCCTAATCTATTCCAGTATGGCCTTATATTAGCTAATTGCCTCTGCACCCCACTGTTTCCACATGCCGTCACTTCTGAGGTACCAGGGGCAGGATTCCAATACATGAGTTTGGAAGAACACAGAGCCCCTATAACAAGTCATGGGGGGGGGGGTCCCTGGATTTTTAAAATATGAGATACATACTTCATTCTTCTCATTTTTTCTTCAAAGGATTTGAAGCAAAAGGCAACATAATATATTTCTCCTTAGAGTCCTGGGATTTGTCCTGTCACAAAATATTCCAAGATTTTTTAATAAATGGTTATGACTTATCCTCTCTGAGGGTGTATAGTACTGGGAGGGGTGAGATTAAGCCACCTACGTGCTAGGCAAGCACTCTACAGCTGAATTGTTCCCCATCCCAGCTTGCTACTGAAAGTTTATACAAGTTGGATATCTTTTATCGAAAATCCCATGGATCAGATATTTTTGACATTTTAGAGTTTTGTTTTATTTTTAGATTTTGCAATATTTACACAGACTTTAACTGCTGAGCATCCTTCATCCAGTAATACAGAATCCAAAATCAGAAATTTTTTGATACATCATGTTAACATTTAAATGTTTCAGACTTTAGAGCACTTCAGGTTAACTCAGGGATGCTTAATCTGTATTGTCAGGAAAAGTAAGTCATTTCATTTAACCTTTAAAAGAATACAACTTCCAGCAGATGCATACGTACTGTAAATTGTCCCACCAACACCCCACCCTGTAGTTTGTTTTTATAAACTTCTTCCTTCAAGAACATTATTTCCATGTTTGGCTAGGTGGCCTGTAAGATAAATTTTAGATTTAAAAATTTGCCTTTCTAGCTTACAGCCCATTTTATTCATATGTGAAGATGTAACTATTATTTCTTATCCCTTATTCAAGTATTTCCCTGCTATAATTTTGTGTGAACTTAGTGTGTATACTTCTGGCAGCTTTTTGCTCCCAGCCAGTTGCCTGTCAGATGTCTTTAGCAGGTCTCATTTCTTTACTCAGTCTCTTAATTCCCAAAGCCTCCCATATCCTCCAGAAGCCTGTTTACTCACACAGTCCACATCCTCTATGATCCTAGTTGCTTTATGTGTCTCTTACGTACATTTCCTCCATGTAAAGTCACAGTGATAGACTGCAGGGCAGTAAGTTTGGAAGTCAGAAGATTCCCTATTAAATGACTATGGCAGGCAGATGCACACAGATCAGATAGAGCAAGACTAGATAAAAGTCCTCCCACAGCCTGCAAGAGTTCTTCCGTTGGGCAGGCACTGCTCCTTCAGCAGTCCCTTAGTTACCCTGTGTGAGAAGAGCCCCGGTTTCCATTTTCATTTCAGCCTCCTTTTTGCTCTTCTCTTTTCATATTCCTTCCTTTGACGTGCAGTCTTAGTGGTGGGTTTACTTCTTGTATCCATTGTGCACGTTTCCTGATGTAATGACAGGAGTTGAGATGGTCATCATCTTTTCTTCAGATCACTATATTTATCTGCAAGGTGATGGATTATAAAAAGAGTATATATCCTTTTTTTGTATAAAAGCCACTTAAGAAAATGTGAAGATATGAATAACGGTTTTTGACTTGAAAGTTTATCCTTGAAGTAACTATTTCCAGGATAAATATTTCAAATATTTAAGATTAACTTTGCCAAGTTTACATAGCAAGCAATCTATTTAACATTGAACCATTTCAGTGCAACATTGGTTGACTGTATATCTGTATCTCATATACTAAGCTGAGTGTAAGGCTACCTTGAAAATAAGCTATGCCATCCCCAGACCCACCTTAAGCATCGCTTTCCCGTCCCTCTGTCGTTTGGTGTGAACAGAGTAACTTTGTGTCTCATGAGAGTAGTGAGTCACATCACTCCTTCACTGGCACAGTCCTCTTAACCACTTCTTGACGGGTCCAGGGTCACATGGTCGGACAGGTCACTATATATTGAAGGTTTATTCTATTTGAGAGATTGAGGCAAGAGGATTACTCTAAGACAGTAATCAGATTCTAAGTCGCTTGGTTATAGCCTAAGACCCTGTCTAAAAAGTGTATTTTAGTTATATTTAAATTAAAATTGCAGTCCTACTTTGTGATATTGAATAAACCAACAAACCTTATTTCTTAGTGTTCTCATCTTTAAAATAGAGATTACTAGATAGTACTTAGGATAATTGTGAGAAATACATAAAATAATAAATGTAAAATACGTAGTAATTAGATCTTCATAAGAGTTCAATAAATTATTATATTAGTGCTTAGTAATTATTTAAAAGGGAAGAAAATGCTTTTAAAGTGCAGTGATTCTCATTGACTGTCTTACTTCTCTATTGCCTTGACAAAGCACCATGACCAGGGCAAGAGTTTATGTGAGGCTTACAATTCCAGAGAGTGAGTCCATGGCCACCATGGCAGGGAACATGGCAGCAGGCAGGCATGCAGACATGGCACCGCAGCAGTAACTGAGAATCAGAGCCCACCTTCAGTGACACTCCTCCTTCAACAAGGCCACACTGTGATCCTTCCTTCCTTCACCAAGTAGAGACTAAATATTCAAACATAGGAGTTTGCTCTTTGTAAGGGGTACAAGTGGGGCATCCTCATTCAAACCAGCACACTAACCTAAGGTTAGAAGCCATCTGCTGTCTGGGCCAGTGCCTTTCAAACTTTTCTAATCATAATTCATAACAAAACCTGTAAATCTACTATATATATGTATGTATATACACACACACACACATATTCCTATAATCTTAAGCTACAATGCAAAATGTATCTGTTCTAAGACTTTTTTTACAAAGTCAATATTCTTCTATACCACATGCAGCAAGCATAAAACTTTTAATTATAAACTGTTTTTAAAGACACATTAATTTGACATAGTGAAGTTATTCAGAAACCATAAAGGGGATCCTACAGTTTGCAGAAATTTGCTACTATAAACCCTTTGTTGGTATTAAATATCCAAGGTGTCTAAAAATCACTTGGGAAATCTAAGTAGCCCTTATTAGCACTAATGCAGTAAGACCTTTGGTAAAATTACTTAAAGTTGGGACTCCAGTTCTCAAAGCCGTCTCTGGCCCCATGACAGTAGCAGACCATTCTATCATTGCTGACTTTCTTCCAAGAAAGTGCTAATAACTGTATTTGGAGATATGCCTAATATCTTTGTTTAATACTATTCTTTTCACTTTTTGAGTGCAAAAGCTTACAGTATATTGGTTTGTTTAAAAAAAAAATCAACAAATACTTAGAATGCCTGCAAATCAAGCTCTCAGCATAGGCTAGAAGAACAGACATGATTAGGTCACTACTGTTGCCAGAACCTGATCCTTTAGAGAAAAGAATATCCGAGTAATCACAGTGCAACGTTAACAGAGTTCAGATAGAGCTTCCTACAGCTCTTGATGGTCTGAATGCCTTTGGAGAAGTTAGCAGAGTATCTGAATCTTACAGGGTAGATAGATGGTTTTCAAGTAAAGAGATGGGAGCAAACAGCCTCGGCAGAGAGCCCAGCACACAGAGTGAAGCCCTGAGGGAGTGGCTCCACGGCTCAAGCCTCACTCGATTCATTTGAGTGCCACAGTCCCAACAGCAAAGCCCAAACTGTGGCAGAGCAAAAGCCCTTAGCAATGCACCGTAGTCCTTGGTCCTTGCAGAGGTGCTGCCTGTCTGCAGGTAGCCAGAGCTTGTGCAGCCCATACTTGGGTGTCCTTTGGCTATCAAGGCCATGAGTGTCTATTGTTGCTTCCAAGGGTGTGAGATAGGAATGAAATCACCTCCAGTGATTTTTCTTTTATCATATTATGAGATCTTGTTATGCAACTTTGCTTTGTAAAGCTAACAATGTTATTAGTGATTCTGAACACATAATTATTTCCCTTAGTTGACTGGGATAGTTCCTTTGTTGGGGAAATGACGTAACTACTCACCATGTTTGTTATGACCAGGTAAAGTTTGCCATAGTCACAAAACACTTTCTGTAGAATGAAAAAGATATTACTCAAATTACAAAAGTATTATCTCAAATACTGCCTATCATTTTGGTGCAAATAAGAATTTTAAGAGAAGCCATTTACTTCAGCCATCACAAACTTGTATTGGTGGTATTATGTATTGTCACAGGATCATGAATTTTTGCTGCTTGTAACTTATTTATGAAAAATAAATGTAATTTCTGAATGCACAGAAGAAAAGGAAGAGGTGTGGCAATGCCTAATGCTGTCCTGCAGAAACGCGCTCAGTTATCCCAAATGGTTGCCAGAGCTTCGCTGTTCCCTTGGTTGAGGGCCTTGCTCAGAAAACAAATGTGTGGGACAATACATGGTGGTTGTTACTCTCTGCAACATGAGGGCCAGTGTACTCCTAATACTGACACATGCCCCAAATTCCTTACTTTTGCTATATAGACTTACTTCTGACCGGCAGTCTTCAAAAGCTTGTTCCATTTGGTATAATGTTTTAGTGGCCCCGTCTGCTGTGCTGTCCATTTCATTGCGCTTACAGTGTTTCTAAACAGGTGCTGAGGATTCGTCCAGTAGGCACTCAGTTCATCTTTTGTTACTGTGAAGCTTTCTGTGTGTTAATTAAATCTACTTGTATTCACATTTACCTCCTATGTTAACCTTAAAAACTAAACATTCTTCTCTTACTTGATTGCTACATTTGCTGCTGTATACATTTCATTTCTCCTGTCTTTAACTTACCTACCAGTGCATGGGTACAGAGACAAAAGTTTCACTCAGTCAAATCCCAAATCTTCAGCTAAGGAACCAGTTCATAATCAAGGTACTGTATTTGTATTATGTGTGCTAGTGTGTCACTTTTTAAAATCACCTTCTCATAAAAGTGAATGCTACAAGTAAATGTTCATGTTGTCCAATTATATCCTTTCTCCTCATTTGTATTATGACAGTCCTGTGATTGCATTTAAAAACCATTCATTGCCATACTGCCTGAGATTACATGTCCTCCATGTTAGGCAGAGCTCGCCTGCCCTATCCTTGCACACTGGCGTGTTAAGCTGCACAAATGCTGATAGAGAAGGCAGCATGGCGCTGTTGAGGCAAAGTCAGGCATCTAGAAACAACGAGATATTATCACTGGGGAAGATTCTGAAATAGCCTTTCCAGGTTTACACAAGAAAACCCAACTTTGGGGAGGTCTTCACCCCTTAACCCATCTCTGCAGCCATGTGTGAAAGGTTCTGTTACTTTAAAGATGCTGCACTTGGAATAAGTATAGTCCTGTTTGGATGTTTGATATTTTAATCACTTCAGACACAGAAGTCCTTGATTTTTTTTTCTAATTAATATAAATTAGGTTGGCTTATACAACATGACTCTTTGGTCTCCTTACTATGGGTGGACTCTCTCTTAAAAGATATCTGCTTCTGACCATATATTTTAACTCCTAAATTAAATGAAATGCACATTACTAAATTTGTATATTTTTTCTAGTTTTTATGGAGACTCTATAAAAGAATTTTAGTTGTTTAAAATTAGGCCATTTTTTACCTAACCAGATTTGCATTCTATACCACGCCTCTGACTTTAGAAGAATTCTTACATTTTTAGTTTACCTCATGCTATGGTTTCTGTTAAACTGAATATAGAATCAGAAGAGCAGTCCTCCTGTGAGTCCCGAGAGCCGCAGAGACCCTGTGCTCCTCCCACCCTTCCGGTCCTGCCTGCACTCTGCTCCCTGCAGCACACACTCTGCTTGTCTCTCAGATTTGCTTTAAATGCCACATTTATAATGACATGAAATGAGACACAAATGATTTCTTAAGTTCTTCTAAACTTAAGACAAAGTGATTTTTAAACTACTGTATCAAATAGTGTTTATATTGAAAAACAGATGCCAAATGAGTGTTATGATCTGTGGCTTAGATTGATTGCCCCTTAAGATTAAATTATGTTACACTAAAACTGTCCCCAGAGCATGTGTCTTACTCAGCCGCATCTCACATCATCTCATTCTGTTTTCTTGGCTTTTGTGAAGGCGTATGGGCAAGTCTTCGTTCCAGCACCCGTTTGATCAGCTCCCCGACATCCTTCATTGATGTTGGTGCCAGGCTGGCAGGCAAGGACCACTCAGCCTCCTTCAGTAACAGTACCTACCTACAAAACCAACTCTTGAAACGACAAGCCGCCCTTTATATATTTGGTGAAAAGTCACAGCTACGGGTAAGCTTTTTCTCTCGCTTAGAAAACATGGGAAAAGCCAAAGGCAGCTTATGAATCCTATCACAAACTAACTTTACCATAAGTTTTTATAGCATAATTCCTAACCTAGATGTAATAATCGCAAAAAGACCCCACCTTAATTCTAAGCCACACGTGATGGTGCCGCCACACCTGTAATCTCAGGACTTGGGAGGATTAGGAGTTCAAAGCCAGCCTCCACTTATGAACTAGAGAGACAGCTCAGTCAGTAAAGCAGTTCTACCCAAGCCTGAGGACGGAGTTCAGTCCCCAGTGCCCATGGTCAGAACTGGACGGCCACACATTCCTACCGTCTTAGCACTGCAGAGGTAAAACAAGAAAATCCCCAGGGCCAACAAGGTTCAGGTTCCATTGAGAGACCCTGTTTGAAAAAAACAAGGTGAATTGGGGTGGAGAGATAGGTCAATAGTTAAAGTGCTTAACATGCAAAGCGAGGCCCCAGAAACCCACTTAAATGCTGGATGGGCATGGCAGCCTGTCTGTGATTTCAGCCTGCCAAGACAGAAGCAGGATTCCCAGGACAAGCTGCTAGCAAGACTAGCCATATTGGGAGCTCTGGTTTGATTGGGAGACTCTGCCTCAATGAATTAGGTAGAGGAGCAATTGAGAGTGAATCCTGATACCATCCTGAGCCTCCCTCCGTGTGCTCACACACATACACATAAATGGAAAAAAATGGAAAAAGAAAAAAGGAAAAAAAGTACTTGGCTTCTGAGGAACTGGTCCCAAGCTTGACCTGTGTGTGGCCTCCACACAACCTGCATACATGTGCTTGTTCACTCTGCATACACACATATTCCCATACACAGGAGTATGCTGCACACCATAAAAGAGCCAATAAAGGTTTTATTTTTTAAATTAGTTCTGTTTATTTTTATACATACATACACATATATATATATTTATGTGTGGATAGATATGTGTGCATTTTATTAGCTGTGAGAATGAATATTCATAGTCTTTTAAAAAAATAAAGGATATCAGGAAGTATAAATACAGAAGGGAAATAAGGCTTATTTAGGTTGCATGTCCCACCATCTTCCTCTAGTTCCCACAGACATCTGTACGTGTAAAACACACGACCTTTATCCTTTGACCTGTTAATACAGAAGACTGCAGAGTGGCAGAGATTACAGGACTGAATTTAGAGGCAAGGGGAGATAAAGCCTTGTTTTTTTAAGGAACATTTTCTTCAAACTTTTCAAAACTGTATACACAGAGATACGGGTTTTAAGATTAGATAATTCAAAAATATCAGCTGCTAAGGAGCTTTACTCTGTAAGCTCTCGTAAACTGTAAAAATAGCACCAGTAATTTCTTAAATTTAATGTTTTCTAAGTCATGCGTTAAAAAAGTAAATGTTGAGCTGGCCCAGTGTGTAAAGGTACTTCTTGCTACAAAGACCAGTGACCTAAAATCGACCCCCAGAACTCACATAACTGGAGAGCACTAACAACTTTAACCTCCAAACAAGTGTTGTAGTGTGCGCCCATCCTGCCCTACACACACACACACACACACACATATGTACACAATCAGTCAATCAATGTGTGCCCATCCTGCCCTACACACACACACCCACATGTACACAATCAGTCAATCAATGTGCGCCCATCCTGCCCTACACACACACCCACATGTACACAATCAGTCAATCAATGTGGGTGTTGTGCTTTGTTTTGTTTCTCTTGTTGTTGTTTGTTTGTGGAAGTTGTTTGTTTGCTTTTTGGTTGTTTGGGGGTGTGCTTTCTGAGACAGGGTTTCTGCATGTTGCCCTGGCTATCCAGGAACTCAGGCTATAGGCAAGGCTAGCCTCAACTCAGAGATCCACCTGCCTCTGCCTCTAAGCGCTAGGATTAAAGGCATGTGCCATCAAGCAAATAAACGTGATTTTTTTTCAGCTAAAATAATATTTCTGTCAACATAGATAGAGGAAGTAGAAGCATCTGTTAGTTCAGAAATCTCAAAGTCTAACACTGAGCCGTCGAGACGGACCTTTGGCTGAACCATAGAGCAGAGTCTGTATGCAAGCTGCTCTCAGCAGGAACCCACTTGTTCAGCCTTGTAATGCCATTGACTGAGTCATCTCTGCTGTAACCAGCTGGCATGGCTAACTCTTTCCCCACTACCTAGACAGTTGCAACCAATTAGTCACCAGCCTGAAGGGTAGAAGCCATGAAACCTTTAGGTCATGCTCAGTTTTAAAATTTGTATACATGTCTTTTGACACAGAAGTTAATTGTATATCTAGAAAATAGAAATTGAACTTTGTTCAACAGCATTCATGGCACCAGGACAGGCTTATTTTTGTACACTTACTTGATCTGAGTTTCCTCCCAAGGTTAGGCTATGTGGAGACTCGCCTCTGGTATTCCCTTTCTGTATGGGATCTCACAGTAGCTTTGTGATGGTGGATATTCAATAAGAAAGGCAAACCACTTAATCTTTGCTTCCCTCCTCCCGTTTCTCCTCTCCTTTTTCTTACAGTAAGTCTTATATGTGTAATATCATAGCTATCATTTGGGATTTTCAGTTGCCACTATTTTGGATACTTCATATCCCAACAAAGGAAGCAGAAAAGAAATTGAACCCAGGTCCTCATGCCAACTTACAAGGCAAGCACTTTACCAACTGAGCTATTCCTGCAATCCTCTTTTTTTTTTTTTAATTGTTTTGTTTTTTTGAGTTAGGGTCTCTATTATGTATCCCTGGCTATCCTGGAACTCACAGAGATCTACCTACCTGCCTCTAAGTGCTAGGATTAAAGATCTGCACCACCACACCCAGCCCCTTGTTTAAAATTTTAATTGGACTTTAACAAAAAAAAAAAAATCAAACATCTAATGGGTCAAATATATATGTCCTTTGCAACAGTTTTTTTAACTTTTTAGTAATTTATTGTTTATGTCCATTGAACTCAGGTCCTCTGGAAGAGCAGTCAGTCTCTTAACTGCTGTACCATTTTTAACTTTTTAAATTGTAGTCAATAGAACATTTAGCATCCTAACCATTTTTTAAGTTCATAGTATTAAGTACATTCACATTGTTATACAACCAGTTTCAAGAATACAGTTTTGCTCTTTGAAAAACAGGTGACCCAGTAGATATCAAAGAGAGAAGAGGCTAAAAGAATGATTTGTTCTTCGCCAGGAGAAGTTAGAGGTCTTTTTAAGACTCTACACCTAGACAGCAAGATTATCAACCTGAAATTGCATCCCTATGTCTGTGTCATTCTTTATGGATAAATATGAAGCTAAGGATGAAGCTCTGTTAGTAGAGTGCTTGCCTTGCGTGCACACAACCCTGGGTTTGATCCCCAGTCCCACCTAAGCCACGTATGGTAGCACATTCCTGTAACCCAGCACGTGGGAGCTGGGAGCAGGAGGGAAGTGCAAGGTCATACTCAGCTCAGCTTGCAAATGTGAAGCCAACCTGGAAATCTGAGATCCTGTCTGTAAGAGCGTATGTGTGTTTGTGTCTGTCTGTCTGTCTGTCCTTGAATGCACATGTATGAGCAAAAGCTCACACCTCACAGTATAAATTACACATGAAATGAAAACAAAAGGAAGGGCATGCAAGTAACCATAGGTGATGTATGTTTTATGAAAAAAAACAAAAATCAAGAAATATTCATTTTATTGTAGGAAAAATCTTAATGACTTAAAAAGTAACCGTAATGCAATGAGATCATAATTTTTCTTTCTTTCTAAATATTTATCTTTTATACTTTTATAATGAGTATTTGCATAATAAGAAATGTAGTGTATATTACCCTCCAGTTAGCAGTGCGTATCCTGGGAAATGACGTCCATGCCATGGAGTTAACCATGTTGCCCTTTTGTCACTGCTTCTCCTTTGGCTTGTTTGGGTGTTTGTGGGGGTTTTGTTTTGTTTTGCTTTGTTCATTTTCCCTGAGACAGGGTTCCTCTGTGTAGCCCTAGCTAAACTGGAACTCACTCTGTAGACCAGTCTGGCCTTGAACTCAGAAATCCACCTGCCTCTGCCTCCCGAGCACTGAGATTAAGGGAGTGTGTGCCACCACGCCTGGTGGTTCTTAAAACCGTAGGTTCATGACCTTAGAATTGCCTTGTATTTGGTGTTAGATACCGCATCAACTTCAGCCTAACAGTCTCTCAGGTTCTCAGAATGACAGCCTTCCTGAGCTAAGCCATCTAGCCCTGGAGAGCACTCACCTGCCGTTCAAGACAGCCGCTAGAGCCAGCTGCACAGGAGAGCCACACACACTGGCCTCTGCATCCACTGCTGCTGTTACAGCTCTTAGGCATCAAATGAGTGTCGACTACTAAGCATTTCCCTGGGGAAAGTTTCATTCTTTTATCTTAACACATTATCTGCCTAATTCTCTGTATCTTCATATTCAGAGCTCAAAGGTAGAATTCGCTTTCAACTGTGAGTTTGTTCCTGTTGAGTTCCATGAAATCCGACAAGTGAAAGCCAGTTTTAAGAAGCTGATGAGAGCTTGTATCCCAAGTACCATCCCTACAGACTCGGAAGTGACATTCCTGAAGGCCCTGGGAGATTCTGAGTGGTTCCCACAGGTAACATCAGAGAAAACTTGTTGTGTGACTCAGAGAACACCCCAGAGTGAATACCACATCTGAGAAGCCTATTTTCTCCCGCTCTTCCTCATTCCCCTTCGTCATGTGCCCTCTGTAAAGGCTTCTCGGTTCTGAGACACTAGGGCCGATGTTATGTGTGAAGAGGGCAATTCTGGATCACCTGGGGTTTTCTCTGTATGATAGAATGTGGCACATCAGGTTCTTTTGATGCTCGAGAAAATCAGTCATATGTTTTCTCCTGTGCTGTTCCCAGGTCCACACAGATCGGGACAGAAGGTGATCTCTGCTTGACTGCACACGCCTTTACCTGTTACTCTCTCACCTCCTGCCCTTTTCTCACTTATGCCTTTTCTGTGTCTCTAGATTTTAGATTCACCCACACACTATCCATCAAATACTAGATACTTCAAACCTACCTCAGGTCTAGGAAAACTAGATATCCATCTTCAATAGCCAAATCACCCTGAAGATATTTCTAATTGAACTCTTATTGAGAAATTAAGTGAAATGTGGTTTGCCAACACACATATGCCTACATTCCTTCAAACCACAGGAAGGAAGATAGTTATTACTTGCACATTGTAGACAGCAATGCCAGTTTGCAGAGAGCATCATCGCGTCAGTGTAACCTGCTGTATGTGTACTCCTGTTCCCTTCTACACAGTGGGAAACTCTAGTTCCTCTGATGTCTAGTTTCAGTGTGTCTCCAAGCACCCTTCCTGCCTGACCCTCCCCGCGCTGGAGATCAGACTCAGAGCTCCATGCACAGTAGCAGACATTTGTCTCTGAGTTACAGCTCTAGCTCCCCCATCTCCTTACCTAGACCTGTTCTGTCATAGTCAGTGAAGTAAATAGTAAAGACACCAAGAAGTGATGTCAGTACCCAGGGTAGTGATGCTATCAAGGCACTTAAACTACAGAGAAACATATCCGCATGTGCACTGATGATAGCCATGTATCAGCGTGTGCTCACTACCCTGAGGCAGCGTAGGATACTCGTGAGTGCCCATGGAAGTTCACCGGTGCTTTGCTCTGTCCCTAAGCTATGAGTCCCAGCTCTCATATACATTTCTGACTCATTCTGTTCCTTGATAGACAGTGGACCTGGGCCAGAGATTAAATGCTAAAGATAGGTAGTACTGCTCTTTTAATTGTGTTACTAGCATGTTCTCCCAGAACACTGGGCTAATAGCTGTGTGGGAGGAAAGAAATGAGGACCCTTCTCTATTCCTTGCTCCTGTCTTTAAAGTAGCCCAAGTCTGTTTGAAATGTGGGTTTTACATCAAAGATGGTTTTTTACTGCATGTTATGTCATATCCTGCTCAAAGTATTTTTTAAAACCCAAATTTGGGACATTTGGTTTTGAACTCTGTACTGTTTATACTCCCTAATGAATTATTCAGTGTGGGTTTTTGAGTCGGTTGGCCTGGAGTTAGAAGTTAAACTGAAGCACCAGGTATGATGGTGCATGCCTTTCATCTCAGCACTTGGGACAGGGCAGGCAGATCTCTGAGTTCATGGCCAGCCAGGGCTACACAGAGAAACTTTATCTTGGGGGGGAAAAAAATGGAGGAAGAAGAGGAAAAGTAGAAGTAGTTGTAGTGGTTGTGGTTGTGGTAGTAGAAGTTGTTAAGCTGTGGAGATAGCTCAGCCATTAAAGGCTAGACTCACAACCAAAAAGCTGAGCACAAACAGAAGTCTCTTCCTGTGCAATACACAATATAAACAAATATAAGTGTCTTTTTAACATAATTTCCTTACTCTAAAGTCCAGCCTTGTAAAAGTGTAAATGCAGTGTTTATAGCATATTCCCAGTGTTTCACGGCCATCACACTAGCATGAGAAAACATTGAATCTCTAAAACAGAAATTATCATCATGGAAAAATAAACCTTAAGTTGTATAACAAAGACCAATTAGAAACTCTGCCTTTTCCACTTCAAGGACATTGTACCCGGCCATTTTATTTGTATTATATTTCATTTAATACCTTAGGTTTTTGTTTATTAGCACTTAATACCCCTAATATGACATTCATTGTAAATATGGTATATTTTTATTATATCCACACTTTGTTACTCTCATTGTTTCTCTCCTACCCTGCTGATTCCTTCCTTCTTCCCTTCTGTGAACCCCCTTCTATTGTCGTGGTTGTGGTTTTGCCTTTGGTAATCCAGTGAATTTCATTACGGTTGCACGGTAAGGGCTTATTTACACGGCCATGGGAACCTAACTCACTCCACTGAGGAAAATGTCTCTTCCTCCCCCGGCACACCTACAGCTCTTGCGTGAGGGTGGGGCCTCATGAGATCTTCCTCCCTCTGGGATAATAGGTTGATAGGTTCAGTCATGGCCAAAGCTCATGTCGGTAAGCACAGCTGCTGTGAATTCACAAGTACAGCAGCCATGTCATTTCCAGAAGACAGGATTCCATAACTTTTCATCTCTTCCTTCAGGATCTGACATTCTTTCTGTCTCCACTTCCATGATGTTCCCAGTGCTTGGAGGTACAATACAGATGGTCCATTTAGAGCTGAATATTAAACAGTCAATTATTCTCATCACTTTTGCCAGTTAAGTCCCGAGAGTTAACACTGCCAACTACAAAAAAAAAAAAAAAAATCCTTAAATAAAATATCTAATTAAAAAAAAAAAAGAAAAGAAAATATCCAATAAAAAATTTGAAGAAAAAAAAAAAAAAGAAGCAGCATCCTGACTCCTGACCAGAGCTGATGGCAACACTAACTATGGGCGTGAGCACAATTATTTAGAAGGCAGTTTGGCAGATATGTCATGGTTACTTAGAAAAACAACAGTAGTAGCCCTCCCACTAAGACCTACGACCTCTCCAGCCATGGGCACTTACCCAGGTTTATGGGACCAGCCATGAATTCCCTCCTGTGGAGCAGGCCTCAAATCCAGTCAGGGGCAGTTGGTTAACACTCTAATGGAATTGCCACTATTGTGCCAAGAGGCATATCTTGCCTGTCCAGTTGGTCGTGTTACACACAGAGACCACAACGGACTAAGACTATAAAGGATAACACTCCCCAGCCTGCATGACACTTCAAGTACTATGAGTGCTAGCCAGGAGGAAAGACTTCCCCGCTCAGTCCTGCTTGATTTCTCAGTGTTCTAGAACCAGAGAAGTTAATGTCTTCAGCAGCAGGATCCGACACATTTTTAAATATATCTGCCTGGGCTAGAGAAATGGCTTAGTAGTTAAAAGCATGTCCTGTTCTTGCAGAGGGCCCTGGCACCCCCTTTGCATGATTTACAGCTGTCCATGAATCCAACTCCAAGAGATGGGACACCTTTGTCCTGCACAGATACCTGGCAGACACACATGCAGCATATAAATGTATTTACAAGTAATAAAATAATAGTTTGCAAATGAAGAGTTATAGAGATGGTAGTTAAGAACACTCATGACTCTTACAGAGGCCCGACATGGTCTTACAGCATTTGTGAGACTTTTAATGCTATCAGAAATAAACTATCCAATGTATTAAAATATGTAAGTCTGAACCATTCAGAATACAAAGAAGGTTGTAAGGATACCATTGTCAAGCTGTCCCTTGAAAATAGGAATGTTTGGGGAAGATAGAAATCATTAATAATACAAAGGAGCTTTGTTTAGTCAGTGGTCATAGCTCATAATGCAGAATAAACAAAATAATAAAGAAGCAACAGTATGGAGCTGGAGAAAAAAACTCAGTGCCTAAAATTACTGGCTGTTCTTTCAGAGGACCTGAGTTCAAATCCCAGCACCCACATGACAGCTAAATTCCATCTATAATTCCAGTTCCAAAGAATCCAACAGCCTCTTCTGGCCTCCACAGACACTAGGCACTCAAGTGGTACACAGACATAAATCAGAAAAAAATACCCACAGCC